>NW_026705119.1:0-300000 GCF_029867415.1 Vicia villosa | reverse complement strand
CACCGACTTTTATTTTATCCAATTTATAGAAAGGATAAAAGAACAGAAAAAGACCTTTTGAAAAGATTTGAGTTCGGGGGGTAAGTTATACAAAGGGAAGGTGTAAGGCACCCTTTGCATCCATGGTTTTCCATGGGCTCTTAATTGCTTAGCTCACTTTGAAATGTTTGAATTGTTTGAAAAGATTTTGAATAAGAAAAGATTTTGAAGAAGAACTTTAGCTTGTAAATAAGCGTAGTCTTTTTGAATTCGATTTGAAAAGAGTGGGAAAAAGATTTGAATTTTAGAGCAAGCAATTAGTAGCAACTACCCTAAGTTTTAAAATTTGTTCTTTTAGCTTTTCAGGGCAAAAGGGTCTATCCATACCATAAGAGGGCAGGAAGTCTTTCAATTGGATGTTTGAAGGGTCATCGAGATATCGCTCGCCATAAGACTGTCCCTTGCCATAAAGAGGGCAGGTAGTCTAAGGGAAGGATATAATAGTCATTTTATCTTTTTAGGCATCATGCGAGGATACCTTAGCAATAGGGACAAATCATTTACCGAGGCAACATCGAGGGAGTGTCAATAACTTTGAAGGTAACATTTGCTTTAGGTATCCTCGGAACCGAGGGACTTGACTATTTTTAGGCAGCAAAATTAAGGCAACCAATTAATAAGGCAACAGGCAACAAGAGGAATTACCCTAGAGGTGTGTGTGCGGCACAATCAAGTGGTTAATTCAGATATTTATCTTATAATTAGTTATCCTAATTCTGTTAAAGGCTTGCACTCCCTAAGATTACTAACCACGCAGTTTAAAATTGCAGAAATTAAAGGCAGGAAAATAAAAATCCTACGCTATTATAATAAACACCTGCGGGATGGGGGAATTAAAAGGCAAAAGAAAACCCTTATAGGGTAACAGAAAAATAAAAGGCAAAAATTAATTTCCACATTTTTGAATGCTTCGCCTTGATCTTCTTAGAATCTTTGATTGACTCTGATCATCTGAGAATTAAACAAAAAAACAATATGGGATGAGTGTATGAGAAGTTCAATGGCATTTGAAGATAAACCCTAATTCTAATTTAAAAATTAAAGTGAAATGACATTTGAATAATAATAAAAAAAAGGGATTAGAACTTAGCTTTTCGATTGCCAGGGCGCGTAATCGTAAGATGATTAACCCTAAAAAGAATTGACATGAAGAAGAGAAGCGTTAGTGCATTTAAGATTCGTTAATTATGAGTATAAACCCTATTTTATCCCCAAAAGACAAATAAAATAAATGAATGGGATTGACCAAACCCTAAAAGGCTAATGGAATCGAAAGTTCGATAAGATAACTATATGAGCTAGAATATAATATAATAATTATAAGGTTAAACCTAATATTTTAATTAATTAAGCGTATAAGTAAAAATTAAAATTAAAGGATTGTAAAGAAAATCGAGTTTTCGATTAAATAGATATTATAAAACTATTATTTATATAAATAATTTATAGTAAAACAAATGAATAATAAAAGAAAAATAAATAAAAAAAAAGAATAAAAGGTAATTATATAATTAAAAAATAAAATAAAAAAATATTTAGAGAAAACTTAGCTCTGCTCGGATCCTGTGTGGACAAGCCTTGAAGGACTTTGGTGGAGCTACAGTCTCCTGGGCGTTTGATCATGTCTTGGCGCTGATCCAAGGGTGAACACGTGAGAGCGCATCGTGTGCGTTCCTGTGGCAGCATCATTGGATCAAGAAGCTTTGCACCTTATTAAAAAATATGTTTGAGTGGGGAATCGAACTCAGGTTATCATTAACACTCCCTCTTCTACCTTGCCACTTATACTGCGCGTGATAGTTATCAATATAACACACATAATAGATTAAATATGAATCAAATACTTAAATGGATCAATTAACCAGAATGTCAACATGGGGCCCAGGGTGGTGTACGCATGACCAATGATTTTGGAGAGAGAGTGTGGTATTCTTTGACTAGCCAATGGGAAGACCCATAACTGCCACGTCGTGAGTCAAAGGGCCCTCAAAGACTGGCCGCCGGAGTTGTACAGCCCCGGCCTTCTTCTCCGGCGAGCTGCAACCCTGTACCTGCGAAACCGAATGAAATACAAGAAACAAAACACCCAGTCCACCTATTTTGGGGGCTGCAAATCTCGTGGTGAGGTTTATTTGCCCTGAAAATGTCCGTAGATATGAATACGAAGCACCATGAGTTTCATGCCCTAACAATGGCATCTACTCATTCCTGCGCTGAAACTCAATAACGAATGTCCCAAACAACTAAAAGCATGATTATAAATTAGTATGCACGCATGAAACTTGTTTAAATTACGTGAATCAAAGATTTTGAGTTTTAAAAAAATATACAAACCGGTAAGAATTGGAGGGAACGATTGTGTATGCTTCGAGCTTCAAGAACAATTGGAATGACCTCCTGGGAAACTTAAGACGATGATGCAGTGCTTTCTTTTCACTGAAACTTGCTGGAGAGAGCTTTATGTCATGCCCTAGTTTTCTTGACTTTTGCCACCTTGAAAACCCTATTCTCTCTTGCCAAATTTTCGTCCCCTGGTCTGCAGATGTTATGCATATATATAGAGGGATGATTAGGGTTAGTAACTTGGACAAAAAGGCATGTGTTTGGCAAGAGAAATTTTTTGGAAAATATTTGATTTTGTTTGTATGAAATTTTTCTAACTTTAGACTCAAACTCAATCCAATATTTCCTTCCATATTTCCTTGATTTTTGTGAATTATTTAGGATAAAATAAATCAATCATACAATTTTGTGTAATTTTATTTGATTTTATTTTGGATTTATGTAAAATATTCCCAAAATTAAAGGACATAAAACTATCACAAAATCATGAGATTATTTTATGAACCCCCAAGGTGATTTTGGATTGATCAAGAATTTAGAAAATATTCTCACCCTTATTTATCATTTAGTTATGATCATATTTGATTTTATTTTAATTTAAGTGATTTAATTCAAATAAAAATGAAATAAAATAAACAAATAAAGGATAATTGGTTAATGGTCCTATTGTATGCTTAATATCACGTGGATAATACCAATTCATGGGCCCAATACTCAAAAATATAAATTTCGTCACTTAGGGTTTCATGTAATTCTCAAAAATCGTCTAACTTGGGTGAACCATAACTCATTCATTTTTTATTGTATGGAAGTGTACTTGAACTTTTTAGAAAGCTTAGAATGTCTTATAAATGATGCTTTTGGTTTCATCTCAATTAAATATTCCATGCTCAAGTTGTGAGCTTTGACCCAAAAGGTGTTTTCGTTGACCTTTTTGGAGGACCTGTAATGTATTGGCTCATATCTCTTAAATGAAGCATTTTTAGCCTTGGCATGTGAGGGACAAAGTTGTAGAGAATTAAATTTCCTTCAAATTGAGCTTTGGATGGAAAATTTCTGATGTTCCATGTGGGAGTTATGGCTGGTCAAAGTTCAGTTGACTTTCTCCTATGAAACCCTAATTTAGAAACCTTTGAATGTATTGATTTCTGATCTTTTCTTGATGAATCATGATCAATCCTTGATCAAATGATGAATGATACTTCATAATGAGGATGTTGACCAAAAATCAGAAGTTTTGACTGTACTTTGACTACAATTGACTTTTAGGTCAAATCAGTCGACTGTTGATCGTTTGGGCAGTTGATTGATCAATCTCGTGAGTCAGAGCTTGAAACTTGGCATGAGGGTACTTTGAATCATATGAGAGATTATGGAATCCACTTGAGGTATCAGAAGTTCAAATTCCTTGATTAAATCTGAAACCCTAATATAGAGGTTGTTGTTTTAGGAGAGAGACTGTATGCTTCCTTCTTGTGTATCTTTGAATATTTGAAGGTCAGATGGACTGGAATATGAATAAATATGTTGGGCAAATTGTGGGGTATGACAACGTGTCATTATGTTTCATGAGTCATATTGGACAAGTTTGTATCAAGCTCATTTAGGTTATGTTATTTTGTTAAGCCTTTTGTTAAGTCATCCTGTAATGAACAAGGTTATGTGTCATTTTGGTTATGTAATGAACAAGATATGTCATTTTGAATTAAATGTTTGCCACAAATATCAGTTAACACATTTCAGTTGAACAATTACACATATCAGTTATCACAAACTCATTATCAAACCAAAATTTTAATTCATTAATATTGGAGATCAATGTTACATAATACACTTCCACTACACATAATACCATTCAACTAGACATAACTCACAACTGTAAACTCTATTATAGCTCTATTCCTAATTCATTATACCTGATGCAATTAGACCTAACAATAGCACAAAAGAAATCACAATTGTAAACTTCAACTGCATTTTCAGGTACTTTAGCTTCATCTTCAATTCATCTTTTTTCACCTTGGATTCGATCATTTTACACTTCTCTGCATTTAATCTTTGCTCTAATGAACATATCAAATCCGTTGCTCTTGAGCTCATCTCTTCATCATACCATTCAAAGTGATTGCACCCTTTCTTTCCATACAACTACAAAAACATGAAAGAAGATGAGGTCACATTTACGGATGAAAAAATACGGTAACATCCAGAATATGTGAGCTTGAAATGAAAAATAGTACCTTGTACATTCCACACCCATAAAAACGCCTCCCTGGATTAGCATACGTCCATGAAGTCATTAACGGTGCATCAAGGCCACATTTACACTCTCCTTGGTGGCATCTTTGGTTTGTCGAGCTTCAGCTTCCTTGGGAATATTGTGACATGCTTCCAACTTTCGGATGAAGAAGATTTTGCAATTGCTGAAGAAATGGATTGTGGAAATTAGGGTTCACTAGCCAATTGCAGAAGAGAGTGATTATGGAAGATGTGAATTTTGGAAATTAGGGTTCACAAATGAAAGGGAATACAAATGGGATAGAAAGGGATGATTGAATTAAAATTCTGAAATGTTTTTTTATAAGATTTTATATATTCTGCAAATTAAAAAAATATTTTTTAATTCAACCAAATTTTTTAAATGACGTGGCACAATACTTCATGAGCCAACTCAGCATTCAAATGTGCCACATCCCCAAAAGTGGAGGAGGACTTCAAAAAAACTCAAAAAGTGTTTAAATGAGGGATCAAAAGGCTGAGTTTTTTTAAAGGGGGCTAAAACGTTAAAATATTGAAATAGGGGGACTAAAACTGCATTTAAGCCTTATTATTTTTTTTTAAAATTTTGTTTTTTATATAAAATTAAATATTAAATAAATAATTAGAAATACGGAAATGTATATTAATGATAAAAGATGGATTACAAGTTATTTAAAAAAAATATTACAAATATTCTAATGCATATTGTCATCGTAACGAGCGTCAGTTCCGCACTTAGACGCTACCCAATTTCGTTGGGGTAGTTGTCGACCCCTACCCCTTTTAGGTTCTTGTTGTGTTTGGGTTGGTGGACATTGGAATAGCCCCTCCATGCACATATAAATAAATTAATATGGACATCATATAAGTATAGATGTTGAGAATAATAGATGTTGACTGCGCTTCAGACTTATGCTCCTGAAACCGTTTCTATTTTAGAGACATTATTCTCCCGGCGGGACGTGTGTTCAAGGAAATGGGATATTCCACAATCGTTTATGGGCTTTCCGACCTTGCATTATAGGATTTACGTACTGCAAACCAGTTCTTCAAATTGATGGCACCTGGTTGTACGGTAAATACAAGGGAACCTTGTTGATGACCATTGCATAAGATGGAAACAATAATATTTTTCCAATTGCGTTCGCTCTTCTGAAAGGTGAAATTGCTGGGGGTTGGAGTTTCTTTCTCAAAAATCTCCGGATATACGTTGCTCTCCAACCTGGACTCTGTTTGATTTTCAGATAGGCATGCTTCCATCGAGAGTGTGTACAACAATCCAGCAAACGGTTGGCACGGCCCATCTTCAACGCATGTCTAATGTATTCGATATATTGCGCAAAATTTCACGTGGGAGATCAAGGATAAGGTTCTTCGGAAGACTCTTATTAATGCTGGGTATGCATTAACTCAACCAACGTTCCAACATTATCAACGTGAAATCGTATTGTCAAATCCGGATGCAGGCAGATGGATAGATAATCTAGACAGAGAGAAATGCACTAGGGCTTACTGTAACACCCCAATTCTACCCCGCAATTATAAGCGAAAATCGGAGTGCATTTAAAAAAATCATCAAATAATGGGATGTCACATTTCGACTTAACCAAACTAACATACTTATATTGCATTTAACAAAGATACATAGCATTCGGAAACAAAACTTCATTCACCACTTACAACTTTAACTTATAAACATCTTTCAATTCAACTTAAAAACAAATGTCAACATGGAATACAACAATTAACTAGTAACGACTATTCCCCCCGAGTGCTACGTATCAGAGCAATGGACACCAACTCGACTTGCCATAAAGCAACATAAAGACTTCATAAAGTCACTTAAAACATCCACAACTAATCTTGAATACCTGCCCATTTCCCATGGTAGGGGAAATATCAGCAAAGGGGTGAGATATCTTACAATATAAAGGAATGCATGATAAATAATATAGGAGATATAGATCATACATAATTTCACCACTTCTCATCACATAACATCTCACAACAATTTTCATCAAAAAATAGCTTATCAATGTAATACAACTTTCAAAACGGCAACAATGTCATTAATCAATTAGGACAACATATTCAAATTCACAATTATAATATCATCACATCACAACAAACATCTCGTCATCTCAACAATACAAACACAATTCAAGTACAATTTAAATGCGACTCGAATTTGACTCAAACTTATGCAAATGCATATGGTACCATTTGGAGTAAAACTCCCATCGTCTCAAAATTTGCCATTGGGCACATCGTCGCTATTTGCCATTAAGGCCGTCGTGTTTTCCATAGTTTTCAGGCCGTCATGTTTTCCATAAGTTTCAGGACGTCGTGTTTGCCATAAGTTTCAGGCATGCATTATGAAATGGATGTGACTCAATGATGCACATCCATAAATACCAGATAAACAATAACATCACAACATCGTCTAAATCACCATCGAACATTATCAATATAATGTCGAACTTCAACAACAACAAAATCATCATCATTAATAAGAATGTATCACTTCACAATCACGTCGCTATGTTGCATCATCATACAACAATACTTCGCTTCACAACAACAATCACCATACCAAACGATACAACTTATCAACATTGACCATAGGGTCTACAACAACAACAACAACAACAGATTCCACATACTAGCAACAACGACAACAATTTTATCATACTAATAACAACATCCAATAATTTATCATGTTAACAACAAACATCAATAATTTGTCTTATTAACGACAACCTCAACACATTCATCATATTCCGCAATAACAACAACAAACTCATCATATTAACAATAACATCACATTACACGAATCGAGTAACATCATAGCACGATATATTCAAATCCCTAATTAAGTCATATTTATTGTTAATTTATCACAAGGCATCATTATCGGCTCACACATATCAAAACGTATGAATAATTGCATATAACATACAACATCATTATCAATTCATACATATCAAACACATACAAAAAGTATAAGTCCTATTAAATAATCTTCTAATGGTTCTCAATCCATTCTTATGAGATAAGAATTTATTTTAGCTTTCCAACGGTCCAAATGACGCGTCAAATAGATACCCGAGTCAAAAGTTATGAATTTTCAAAGTTTAGGAAAAATATGCCAACACAGTGATGTAACGGGTTACATGATTCATGTAACCGGTTACATCGGTTTCAGTGGCGAAAATACCCAAATTTTATTCGATGTAACCGGTTCCTAAATCATGTAACTGGTTACATCATCCAAAATTGCTCAAAAACTACATTTTCCTCATTTCTTTACACATGTAACCGGTTACCTCAACGATGTAACCGGTTACATCACTGAAGAGGTGTAAAAATCTGTATTTTTCTTCTGCTACGTGATTCTCCCTTCAAACCCCAAAATTTCATCTTTTACACACCAGAAAATCATTATAAGTCATAATTTTTCAAGTCTAACACCAGCATCATGTAACTATTCAAATACACACACCAATTTCATCAATTACACCAAAAATCATACATCATCCATAACATTCATAAACACATCAAGACTTCAATTCTTCACACATTCATAGATATACAATTATGAAGCCTAATCTCTATCATATCCATCATCATGCTAACCCTTAGAGAGTAAGAACCCCATCCTTACCTTAGCAAAAGCTCCACCTTCTTCAATGGAGTTCTTCTCCTTCATGCCCTAGCTTTCCTCTTCCTTCCCTTGTTTTTCTTCTTTCTCTTCTTTCTCTTCTTTCCACCAAAATAAGTTATGAGACTCAATCTCTAAAACCCTAGCCTTTACTATCTCACTAATGGGCTTAACCCATAACCCATCCATTGTGTTATATTTCTTCCACTTAGGCCCAATTCATAATATTCCTCTAATTACTCAATTAAGCCAACTAACACACATAAATAAATAATCACATAGCATAACAAATATTATTTCCAATAATATTCCACAACTACAATCGATCCATAACTCAAATAATACCAACTCGCAATTTTATTTCTCCGACTAATCCGACCATAACTTAACTGCTCGAATCAACACATTAATCCAATTATGCCTTTAGAATAATACCGATAAGTCCCGACTTCAACTAATTCCAACGAATAAATCCTTGACCAGTTTAATTAAATAGTTAATTAAATTCAGGGCATTATGATCGGAAAAATAGCAAGTGTACTATTTTTACAAAGTAGTAATAAAAGGTTAAAACCAAGTATCGATCTCGAGGACTGCGTTGGAATATAAGTTTTATAATTATTCAATTAAATAAAAAGACAACTGGGGTTTTTGATTGAGTTATAGTTCCTAAATGTAAAATAAAAAATAGCAGAAGGTAAATTTAAGCCTTTTTCACTAATATGAGTAAATGCCAAGGCAAGGTGTGTGATTTGCTCTGTAATAACCCTGAATCCTTATTTGAGATCTCTTTAACAAGTTCATGATATTCAATTACTAAATCTTTAGAGTGTTTGCCCCTAAATCCTTATTGGGCAAACCTTTGGTTTTTCATCTATAAATCCTAAGTCCTTAGAGAAATTAGATAAAACCAAGCTTTTTCTATCAAGAGTTCTTAGTAACCATAGGGTATCCCTAGTCCTAGGTGATATCTACTATGGTTCAATTTAATACAAACCTTAACAATTGCGATCCGGCGAATTGTTAATCATACAACAATCTTTATTTGTCCGATAAAGAAGGCATTAAAAACGGTATAAAACTGAATTGAATAACATAAACATGAAATCGATCAAATCAAAATATCAAAGTCATTACTAACCAAATCAGGGACACCCCCTAGCATTGGGGGGTTTAGCTACTCATATTGTTCCAAAGAAATTCAAAAGTATCAAAGTTAAACATTACAGATAATTGAGGAATTTGTGATCTTCAAATGCTCTTGCTCATGAATGATCTCTGTTCTCCAATAATCTCATGTGTTGCTCTTCGTCAGATTCAATTTCTTCCTCGTGCAAAAAGATGCCTCTTCTCTTCTCAATCCTTCACTATATATTGCAAACCCTTCTTGTTAAGTCGGAAAGTACCAAAACGCCCTTCTGGATCACTTTTTGAGTAAAAATCATAAAAACATGAAAATCAGCGTAACAAGCCAACACGGGTCGTGTTAGGCAACACGGGTACCCGTGTTGGGCCTTTGGATCATTAAATATTCTGCAGCACTCAGTAGCAGCAACACGGGCCGTGTTGGGTAACACGGGTGCCCGTGTTGCACCACTGTTTCTCCATTTTGTTTTCTTGATTGCCTGCCTAGCAACACGGGTCGTGTTGCTCAACACGGGCGCCCGTGTTGCATCACTGATTCTTTATTTCCATCATTCTTCTTGCTCCTTCCTTCCGACACCTCTTGCACTGTGTAGAGTGAACCATCTCCTAGATCTGAGGCATCATTAAACAACCAAACCAAAGCATAAAATGGGAAAATAAACTCGAAAACTCGCAAAATGATAAAACTTGCAAACACACTCATAAATACTTAAACAAACTTAAAAAGACTATACTATGACATTAAGCATTGCAAAATACCTGGATTATCATCTGGAAAGTGACAAAAACATAGTGAGAATCGTGACCGATCACAACCCCAAACTTATTTCATTGCTTGTCCTCAAGCGATGCTCGTGAAACAAACAAGGATCCCCTAAATTATTCCCAGATATCTTACCACAGTACTGCTGAGATCTTTCGCAACTTTCTTTCATCTTGGCCTTCCAATAATTTCCTTTTTTCCCCGACTTTAGCGATTCAGCTATACTTCCACATTGAGGTGTCTCTTTACCTGCAAGCTTATTCACACTCTCACCAAAACTCTCGGGTTAAAGTGTTTGCACTCAATGATCAAAGCATGCAAAGTCAGCACATAGGTTTGTATAACATTTATCTTCATCTCATACGCACACGACACACACTTTTTGAGGTCTTTTAAAGTTGTAACGGGGCTAAGGGACAAGGTGGGATGAACAAACAAACGGGATAACTAGTGGCTTTTGGCTTAGAGTCAGAGTTACACCTCACTCATTGTGTTATTTCACTGTTCACAATCACAAGCGTCGGACACCATTTCTTAAGATTCTTGAATGACTACTCATGTATTTTTTTTAGCATCTCTTTTTTTTTCTTTTTCCGATCACATCCGCCTATAGGTGAGTGCTTCTGTACTTATCATTTCTCTTTTTTTTTCTTCTTTTGTCTTTCTCTTTTTTTTCCTGCACTTACCTACTCTTTGTTTTCGGTGTATCGACCCCAAACTTAAATTGTTTCACAGATCAGAAGTAACAACTCTTATCTAAGCAGGGTAAGGAAGTGTTTGGTTTATTGGTGAACTCATGCATGTAATCAAACAAACAAAATGTCGTATGGCTCAAACGGGGTTAGCAAGGGATAACGTGAAAGGGTTAGCTTGAAAGGCTCAGGTGCAAAACAAACAAGTGCCTCAGTGTGTAAACATGTGCATTAGAAATTCCAACAAATACTTACACAAACCAAAAGTGACGATGACATACCTGATAAACTCTCATGATGATTTTGTATTTGGCCTTTTATAATCCTCACCATGTCTGGTCAAGCTCACAGGGTCCAAAAACACATCTCGTATGGTACTACTTTATCGCTTCGTCAGGTCTACAAGTCTATCGTCTAGTCCAAAGTTTGAAAGTGTGTCTGATCATTAAGTTCAACAGTACCAACTTTTTGGGGGTTCCTTTCATCACTGCGAGGTGAAATTAGGTTCACTATCTCAGATTCTCATCACTTGTCCTGCTAACAATTTCAGCACTCTGCACTGACATGTCATAGCTAACACACAAACTATCATAAAGTACTGACAAAATTAAAAGAAATACGAAATAAAAAGAAAATACTAAAAGCGATAAATAGAACTCCCCCCCACACCTGAACTAAACATTGTCCGCAATGTTTTTGTACAAGCGTGAGAGGTACATACCGGACCTACCGAGGAGGGGGTGGAAACTGCAACATCAAACGTTGCATCATCTCGTGCATATCAGTGATCATAATTCCTTGACGGGTCTGCTCTTCGCCTTGCCGGGTTTGCTCAGTTCGCAGATGCCCAATTTCAGATTGGACCCATTCCCATTGATTCGGAGCCATAGAAGAGGATCCTGAACCATAGGTGTTAAAATGAGAGGGCTCCTGTGGGAACTGATGCTGAGGCGGGTCTTCGCCGTCTCCTTGATTACCTGCATCAAAATCAGCATCTTGGTCGTCTCCTTCCGGAGCGACATTAGTGTAGAGCCAGTTAGCACGATTAGAAGTGCTGGCTTTGGCCGGGTCAGGTAATTCAAACAAGAATCGACTTCTGCTTGTCAACTAAAAGCCACCATTAGAAATAGTAATCATGGATTGATGGATGAGTGATTCCATATCAATCTTAGTTTTACCTGCAATAGGAGTGTCAGTGTCCAATAATTCTTTATACCCAAAATGCACCGCAATTTGGGTGATAAGACCACCTACAGAAATTCCACCAGACGAAGCACGACCCACTTTGCCTAAAAAATCAGCCACGAATGCGGGAGCATTAAGCACATCGTGATGCAACATTGCATAGAGGAAAAAGAGTTCCCTCATGGTCGCAACGCCGTGGCTATCACCCTTGCCAAACACAGTATACGCAAGCCTTTTCTGGGCATACCGAATACATGGATTCTGAATCCATGATTGTTAGAACAAGATTTGTTCTGATCAATTATCTTAGTTTTGATGATAACAATAATATGAATTTTGCTTAAGATAATATGGTACTCTAATCCAATGCAATTTCCTTTTCAGGAAATATATAAAGAGTATGCATAATTCAGCGCTCAGAAGCTTTGTCTCAAAGGGTTCAGCATGCAACATCAGAACATGGTCTGGCAAGACATCAGAAGATGGTCGAAGCAGAATCAGAACATGGGTCTATGGAAGCATCAGAAGAACATGAGATCAGAAGCACTGAAGTTCTGATGGTATCACGCACAGAAGCACTTCAAGGTCAGAAGATCAGAAGATGCTTTGCACCAAGCTGTTTGACTCTGATGATATTCAAACGTTGTATTCACAAACATCAGATCAGAAGGAAGTACAAGTGGCAAGCTACGCTGACTGACAAAAGGAACGTTAAAAGCTATTAAAGGCAACGTCAGTAGACACAGCGTGAACAAGGCTCGAGGTAGTTGACAAAAGCGTATAACATTAAATGCGATGTTGTACGGAACACGCAAAGCATTAAATGCACTCAACGGTCATCTTCTCCAACGCCTATAAATATGAAGTTCTGATGAGAAGCAAGGTTAACGATTCTGAACAAAACAACTCATATTAACTTGCTGAAACTCTATTCTATTCAAAGCTCAGAATCTTCATCTTCATCAAAGCTCACTACATTGCTGTTGTAATATATTAGTGAGATTAAGCTTAAACGTTAAGAGAAATATCACAGTTTGTGATTATAGCTTTTAAGAAGCAATTGTAATACTCTTAGAATTGATTACATTAAGTTGTAAGGAACTAGAGTGATCGTGTGGATCAGAATACTCTAGGAAGTCTTAGAGGTTATCTAAGCAGGTTGTAACTAGAGTGATCGTGTGGATCAGAATACTCTAGAAAGTCTTAGAGGGTATCTAAGCAGTTGTTCCTGGAGTGATCAGTGTGTGATCAGAAGACTCTGGAAGACTTAGTTGCTGACTAAGTGGAGAACCATTGTAATCCGTGCGATTAGTGGATTAAATCCTCAGTTGAGGTAAATCATCTCTGCGGGGGTGGACTGGAGTAGTTTAGTTAACAACGAACCAGGATAAAAATAACTGTGCAATTTATTTTTATCGGTCAAGTTTTTTAAAGCTACACTTATTCAAACCCCCCCTTTCTAAGTGTTTTTCTATCCTTCAATTGGCATCAGAGCGCCGGTTCTAAGGTGCAAGCACTTAACCGTGTTTAGAAAAGATTCAGGAAGAGAAAAACGCTTCAGTAAAAGATGGCTGATGAAACTGCAAAGTCTACATCTACATCTGGCTCTGCTGAGCAACACAACGGTAACAATGGTTATACTAGACCGCCGGTATTTGATGGTGAAAACTTTGAATACTGGAAAGATAAACTGGAAAGTTACTTTCTTGGTCTAGATGGTGATCTATGGGATCTTCTGATGGATGGTTACAAACATCCGGTAAATGCCAGTGGCGTAAAGCTGACAAGGCAAGAAATGAGCGATGATCAGAAGAAGCTTTTCAGGAATCATCATAAATGCAGAACTGTTTTGCTGAATGCTATCTCTCATGCTGAGTATGAGAAGATATCTAACAGGGAAACAGCCTATGACATATATGAGTCCTTGAAAATGACTCATGAAGGAAATGCTCAAGTCAAGGAAACTAAAGCTCTCGCTTTAATCCAGAAGTATGAAGCCTTCAAGATGGAGGATGATGAAGACATTGAAAAGATGTTTTCAAGATTTCAAACTCTTACTGCTGGATTGAGAGTTCTTGACAAGGGATACACAAAGGCTGATCACGTAAAGAAGATCATCAGAAGCTTACCCAGAAGATGGGGTCCTATGGTGACTGCATTTAAGATTGCGAAGAATCTAAATGAAGTCTCTTTGGAAGAGCTGATCAGTGCCCTGAGGAGTCATGAAATTGAACTGGATGCAAACGAGCCTCAAAAGAAAGGTAAGTCTATTGCATTAAAATCCAATATCAAGAAATGCACTAACGCTTTTCAGGCTAGAGAAGAAGATCCTGAAGAATCAGAATCTGAAGAAGAAAATGAACTGTCCTTGATCTCCAGAAGGCTAAATCAACTCTGGAAGAACAAGCAAAGGAAGTTCAGAGGCGTCAGAAGTTCAAAGAAATTTGAACGTGGAGAATCTTCTGATGACAGAAGATTTGACAAGAAGAAGGTCATGTGCTATGAATGCAATGAGCCTGGACACTTCAAGAATGAATGTCCAAAACTTCAGAAGGAAAATCCCAAGAAGAATTTTCATAAGAAGAAAGGTCTTATGGCAACCTGGGATGAGTCAGAAGATGATTCAGACTCTGAAGATGAGCAGGCTAACTGTGCGCTGATGGTGACAGAAGATGACGGATCAGAATCTACATCAGAATCAGATTCTGAAGAGGTATTTTCTGAACTTACTAGAGATGAGTTAGTTTCCGGTCTAACAGAACTTCTGGAATTCAAGTCTCAGATTAGTCTCAAATACAAAAAGCTGAAAAAGCTATTTGAATTTGAAACAAAGAAGCTTGAGTTGGAGAATTCTGAATTAAAAGAAAAACTTTTAAAATTATCCAATAATGTTGGATCTCCTTCTGATTCAGAAAAATCCACTCCTAGTCTAAACCATATTCTGAAAGAATATGATTTAAGTTTCAGGAAGTTCTTATCTAGAAGTATTGGCAGAAGTCAGCTAGCTTCTATGATATATGTTGTGTCTGGAAACAAAAGAGTTGGCATTGGTTTTGAGGGAGAAACCCCATACAAACTTGAACCTGTTGATGAAATGAAATTCACATACAAGCCATTGTATGATCAGTTCAAGTATGGCCACTCCCATGATATTAGGCACACTTCACATGCTCAAAGTTTTCACATAACACACACTAAGAAGCATGTGACACAACCTAGGAAATATCATGAAACTCATATTAAGAATTATCATGCTGTTCCTCCTTCTGCTTACAATGTTAAACCTAAGTTCAATCAGAACTTGAGGAGAACTAACAAGAAAGGACCCAAGAAGATGTGGGTACCAAAGAAAAAGACTATTTCTTTTGCAGATTCTCTTGGCGACAAAGAAGATAAAAGTCAACATGTCATGTCACCTGGACTCAAGTTGGTCTCAACACTTGAAGGGAAGAAGGACGGTCTTCCAAGTTCTGGTACTTAAATCTGTTGAAGAAACTATGTTTGTAGGAGATCAGAAAAGAAAGTTTATTAGTCTTGGAACCATCTGTTTTGTTTGTTTCTAAAGCAATGGTGTTTCGTTCTTGATTATTCTGAATGCTCTAAATGCTACAAAATATACAATATTGAAACATTGATTGTGGACGAATCAATAAATATCTAGTTTGATGATAAACTTGTTTCTGATGAAACAAAGCAGCTTAAGAATTTCTGCAGATACAGTTTTGTCTTATCAGAAGCTGCAGAACAAAGAAGTGAATCTCCAGAAGCTGTGTATATTAGAAGTAATGGATCAGAAGATCATTCAGATTTACATCAGCATACTTCAGAAGGAGTGTTTCCAGAAGAGAAATTTGATCAACTCAGAAGCAGCAATCAAAATCTGTACGCGTAAAGTATATTCTATTTACAGCGGTCTGCTACTCTCTGATGATGCACACGTGTCTGTATGATGTGTACAAAGCGTGCAGTTGAAAAGACGCCGACCTAGGTAACTGCTCTAAATCATTTCTTTTACCACGATCTCTCTCCTCACGTCACTCGTCATTTAATGAAAATGATTTCTTTTGATTCTGAAACTATTCATTTTGTTTATTTATTCTTTTTCATTCTCTATTTTATATTCGTCTCCTTATATTCATTTCAAATCATATCATATATCTTTTTCGCTCCCTTGTCTCTCTTTATTCTTGCATTCTCTCGTTTGAAAAGTTCTTAGCCGTTTTCTAAAACCCTAATCGAAAACCCAGTTTTCTCTTCTTGTTCGTCTTTTGTTCATTCTGCATCCATGGCTGCCTTCTCATCCCAAAATGTTGATACATCTGTTCCTCACCATCTCCAAGAAGAAATGTTGCAACTTACTCCTGTTGTTGCATGCTCTATTCCCAAGGACAAATTAGAAGTTCTATGTGAACTTATTGTTGATTTTGACAACCTTGAAGAACATGCATTTCATCTTAAAGAAGACATCATCTTTCAAGGATGGACCTCGTTGTTTGCTGAGTTCGTTGGCCCAGTTTATCCGGATCTTGTCAAGGAGTTCTGGGCACATGCTGTGGTTGCTCCAAAATCAATACTTTCTTTCGTCCATGGAAAGTTTGTTGTTATTACTGAAAACATCCTAAGAGTGATGTTTGATCTGAAAAACCCTGAAGGGGCTTTTGAGATTGATCAAAGGGCAGATTTGGGAGATGTTCTATCCACTCTCTATCCAAATGTCAAGAAAACAAAAAGCGTCAAGGATTTGAGAGATGTCTACAAAATCTGGACAAAGATCCTTCTTGGGTGTTTCTACCATAGGAAAGGAACACATGCCGCGGATTTCATCAATAATGAGCAAAGGTATATTCTTTATTGCATTGCCACTAAGAAGAAGGTTGATGCGATCTACATCATCTTCAACCATTTGTGGAAAGCAGTAAAGGATTCCAGAAACGCTTTCAGAGAAAAAGGTGGAACAATCATTCCTTTTGGAAGGATTATTTCAAATCTTTTGGTGCATTCAAAGATTGTTGAAAGCTTGGAATCTGAAGGTATTGTGAAAGACCTTGCTGTCACATCTGGGGCTTGTCTGAATGCATTTACTTTGAAGAAGATGAAAGTAATTAAGGCTATCAGTAAGACTCCCCAACCTCTTGCTGATACAAGAATCAGAAGAGCACCTGTTCTTGCTGAGTTTGAAACTTTCTTCAACTGTGAGGTACCTGTAGTCAAAACTAGGTATCTGTTATCACAAGAAGAAAATAAATATCTCAAAAATCAAGAGAAGGGTGCTCCAATGAAAATAAATAAGAAGAAGGAAGAAAGGACTAAAAGAAAGCATGATTATCCTTCTGCTGTCTCTAAGAAACAAGATGTTTCTAAAGAGGTCATTGCAAAGGTTGCTAAGTCTGTCTCTGATAAGTTTGAGAAGAAAGGGAAAGAAGCTGTTGAGAAGAAGAAAACAAGAAAAAGGAAGATGATTCTTCAAGAGTCTGATGAAGAAAATGTCTCTCAAGAGGCTGAGAATCAACCAGAAGTTCTGGCATATGTCAGAAGGAAAGAAATCTCTAGCGGCAAAGCAAAGATTATTGAAGAGCCGAAGAGTAAGAAGCAGAAGAAGACTGAGGATGTGGCCAAAGCTTTTCTGAGAGGTTCCAAAGGTATATGCATTTCTGAACCTGATTCTGTTCCTGCTGTTCGTTCAGAAGTTGCACCAATAGAGGTTGTCCCTACACCTGAACCAGAAAAAGCCACATCAGAATCACCTGTTTTTGTCCATGTTCTTACACCTCCATCTTCTCCTATAACCATTCCTTCCTCTCCACCTACCATCAATCCTGTTCTGGATATACCACCCCTTCAAACTCTCTTTCCATCTCAACCTTCTCCCAATGCCACCTTTGAACATACTCCCTCCACCTCTCAAAACAATCTTTGTGATTCTCCTCTTCCAACCTCTGCATCACATGAGCAGCTGCTCCGTGATTGCAACTACACTCCCAAGCCTCGTCCTGAAGCTGAAGTGGTAGTGTTAGATTCTGATACTGAAGCAGAATCTTCTTATAGGTTGGATAGAGAACCTCATCCGTACTTCACTTCCAACCCTGCCTTTTCAAAAACCCAAATAAAATTCCGCCCTGTATACCCTATTGGTGTAGTTTTTGAAAAAATAAAGAGGAATCTCAGAAGTATCTTTGATACTCTCAGAATTGCTGAAAGTTCTGGATTGAATGATGTTGCTATGCGGAACTTCTGGAGGATCTTTCGCAGAGAATCAGATGCTCTGTTTTTAGAACTTCAGGAAGCCTGTGTAGCTGCTGCCCCACGGCCTCGTGGAATTCTGAGGAATTATGAAGACTTCTGGTTTGCTAGTCTCAAAGGAAGACATCTGTTGGAAGAGAAGCCCTTCTTGGATGAGATGGAACAATTAAGACTGGCTGCTGAAATGGAAGCAAATCCATGCAGGGATATTGTTATCTTTATTCCTGATTATCCTGTTCTGCTCGGAGACTTCAAGACTCTCTTTAACTATCTGAGGGAAAACCCTTCTGAGAAAGACCCAAGCTTGGTCATTCCAGAAGTTGTTGACCCACCAGAAGTTGAAGGTCCTTCTGCTCCCAGGAATCTAGCTGCCATTCTTCAGGCACTTGAGAATGGAGACTCGGAAATTCCTGCTGCAGAATATGGAGATGCTTCTATGCAAGAAGCAGATGTTGAAGATCATGTTGCTGAATCAGATCCTATTGAGGAAATCCCCGCGAATGATCTATCCATGGAAGCTACAGATCAAGTTGCTATTCCTGTGGTTGAAAGCGGTGAAGCTTCTTTTGATGAATCTTCTCGTCTTGCAAGGACTCTGGAAGAAATTCAGAAGAGACAGGATGAGCAAAGCTCACTCAATGCTGAGTATAGAGCTTTCATGGTGAGGCAAGATGGACACAACAATGAGGTTCAAGAGATGCTGGCCAAGATCTTGTCAAGGCTAGGGCCATCTTAGATTGAGTCTGTGTTGTTTCTTTCTTTTCGTTGCATCTGTTTTTGTGCATCTGATCTTACTTATCTTCATGTACTTCTGTACTTGATGTTTGAACTTCAATGAAATCATCTTCCTCCTCCGTGTGTTTCTTTTTGTTTGTCTCTGAATCTTTTTTGTTTTTTGATGTTATGACAAAAAGGGGGAGAAGATAAATGATAAATGATTTGATTAATCTATCAGTTCTGAAGATAAATGATAAATGATTTGATTAATCTATCAGTTGCTGGGTAAAGCTCCCACACATTTACTAACAAGAACTGCAAGTTCTATATGGTTTAAGTGTTTTGCAGGTATAAAGAAGTGAAGAGAATATTCAAAGCAAACACAAGAAGCAAAACCATAAGAAGTGTTATTCTGTAAAAAGAATAAGCTCATGGAAACTGAAGCAAGCTGAGTGCTGTCAAGCTTCAGAAATCAGAAGCAAGAAAGAAGAATGAATCAGAAGCACTGATAATAGAATTTGATCCATATTTGTCTATTTGCTCTGACAAAATTCTATTTGCTCTGATACATTATTTTAGCCTATATGGCTCTGATACATATTTTGTGTTCTGATACACATCTTATGTTCTAACTCGTTCATGCTGACTTTTGTCGTTTAGTTTTTGTTCTGTAACATTTCAGGATGTAGAGATGCTCTGATGATGCTCTGGTACATTCAACAATGTTCTGATACAAATCTAGCATGAAGTGATGTTGGTAGAAATTCAAAGCTCTGAAGCTATCCGAGGGAAGCAGAAATCAGAAGCTGTGAATGTTCTAAAGATCCAGAAAACTCAAGCTCTGAAGCTGTCCTAAATGGAAGCAGAAATCAGAAGTTGTGAATGTTCTTAAGATCAAAGAAATTCAAGTTCTGAAGCTGTCCTAAATGGAAGCAGAAATCAGAAGCTGTGAATGTTCTGAAGATCAAAGAAATTCAAGTTCTGAAGCTGTCCTAAACGGAAGCAGGAATCAGAAGCTGTGAGTGTTCTAAGGATCTAAAGAAATTCAAGTTCTGAAGCTGTCCAATGGAAGCAGAAGTCAGAAGCTATGAATTCTCTGAAGACAGAAGCTTATGTGATCGTCTCTACCGAAATAATCAGGGAAGTCTTTTATTAAAGTTCTTCGAGTATTTATTTCAGGGGGAGATTATTTATCTCAGGGGGAGATTGTTAATCTCAGGGGGAGACATATTCACATGCTTATGCTATAGCTGTGTAATTTGTCTTTTGCCGTCTGCTCTTTCTGATCGCAAATTCATATCATTTATATATGTTTTTGTCATCATCAAAAAGGGGGAGATTGTTAGAACAAGATTTGTTCTGATCAATTATCTTAGTTTTGATGATAACAATAATATGAATTTTGCTTAAGATAATATGGTACTCTAATCCAATGCAATTTCCTTTTCAGGAAATATATAAAGAGTATGCATAATTCAGCGCTCAGAAGCTTTGTCTCAAAGGGTTCAGCATGCAACATCAGAACATGGTCTGGCAAGACATCAGAAGATGGTCGAAGCAGAATCAGAACATGGGTCTATGGAAGCATCAGAAGAACATGAGATCAGAAGCACTGAAGTTCTGATGGTATCACGCACAGAAGCACTTCAAGGTCAGAAGATCAGAAGATGCTTTGCACCAAGCTGTTTGACTCTGATGATATTCAAACGTTGTATTCACAAACATCAGATCAGAAGGAAGTACAAGTGGCAAGCTACGCTGACTGACAAAAGGAATGTTAAAAGCTATTAAAGTCAACGTCAGTAGACACAGCGTGAACAAGGCTCGAGGTAGTTGACAAAAGCGTATAACATTAAATGCGATGCTGTACGGAACACGCAAAGCATTAAATGCACTCAACGGTCATCTTCTCCAACGCCTATAAATATGAAGTTCTGATGAGAAGCAAGGTTAACGATTCTGAACAAAACAACTCATATTAACTTGCTGAAACTCTGTTCTATTCAAAGCTCAGAATCTTCATCTTCATCAAAGCTCACTACATTGCTGTTGTAATATATTAGTGAGATTAAGCTTAAACGTTAAGAGAAATATCACAGTTTGTGATTATAGCTTTTAAGAAGCAATTGTAATACTCTTAGAATTGATTACATTAAGTTGTAAGGAACTAGAGTGATCGTGTGGATCAGAATACTCTAGGAAGTCTTAGAGGTTATCTAAGCAGGTTGTAACTAGAGTGATCGTGTGGATCAGAATACTCTAGAAAGTCTTAGAGGGTATCTAAGCAGTTGTTCCTGGAGTGATCAGTGTGTGATCAGAAGACTCTGGAAGACTTAGTTGCTGACTAAGTGGAGAACCATTGTAATCCGTGCGATTAGTGGATTAAATCCTCAGTTGAGGTAAATCATCTCTGCGGGGGTGGACTGGAGTAGTTTAGTTAACAACGAACCAGGATAAAAATAACTGTGCAATTTATTTTTATCGGTCAAGTTTTTTAAAGCTACACTTATTCAAACCCCCCCCCCTTTCTAAGTGTTTTTCTATCCTTCAATGATGACTTAGCGCTTGCGGCGACATAAGCTTCCAAACCTGTAATATCCCCCCAAAATTGTTGTCCCGGGAATTCATACGGAACGGCCCCAGGTCCATAGATGAGCAAACCGAGGACACCACCTAGTTCTTCGACGGTAAGCTCATGAGTTTGGTTAAACATGCGGAACTTAAGAGTACCAAAGTAGTACTTAATAGACCCATTCCACTTTCTTTCTAACTTAAACTCTATTGTGCTGAGAAACTCAAGAGTGAGGCGTTCATAGGATGGTGCCTCCATATACATAAATTCCAACATACCCACAGAATGAAATAGCCTATCAATTTCGGGTTTTGAGTGGTGTGGAGGTAAAAGATGGAAGCTTTTGGAGTGGGTGTTAATGGAGGTTTAGGTTTTTGTGAGGGAGAGAGAGGTTGAAGAAGAGGGTTTATGAGAGAAAGAGAAAATAAAATAAAAAGAAAATAGAGAGATATGGAGACAGATTCGCATCTGATTGGCTGGAGGTGAGGTGGGATGGGTAGGGTCCATGGGCCCATTAAAAAAATTTGAAATTTTTTTCTCGTACAGGCAACACGGCCCGTGTTACCCAACACGGCCACCCGTGTTGCCTCGCTGCTCGAATGTAAAAATTTTGGTTGCTCCCAGTGGACGCAACACGGCCCGTGTTGTGCAACACGGCCACCCGTGTTGCTCCACTGTTTCTTCACCCTTTCTTTTTTTTTCAATATTTCGTTTGGGGCAACACGACCCGTGTTACACAACACGGTCACCCGTGTTACACAACACGGTCACCCGTGTTGCACCCCTGGTTTAACTTCACAAAATTTTTGCTTTTTCACTTTTCCTTGTCTTTCCTCACCTTGTATCCACCACTGGAACTAACTTTTCCTGAAAAATTAAAAACACACATAAAAGAAAACAACAAGAATAAATTAGGGAAAATTTGTGGGTTGCCTCCCACGAAGCGCTTCGTTTAACGTCGCCTGGCTCGACGATCGTTCATCTTATCCTGTAAGACGAACATTGTGAATCAGACCACTTTCTTGTCCTTGATAATACGGCTTCACCCGCTGTACATTCACTTTAAATGTATCCCCGTTGGTTTGATTTTTTAATTCTATTGCTCCATGAGGGAATACTTTGTGAATCAGGAATGGTCCTGACCATCGTGACTTTAACTTTCCAGGGAATAGTTTCAACCTGGAATTAAACAGTAATACCAATTGACCTTCCCGCAGTTCCTTTTTCTGAATCCTCTGATCATGCCATATTTTTGTTTGTTCCTTATAGATTTTGGCATTCTCATATGCTTGATTACGGAAAATCACAGTTTAGGAGTTTGGTGGCCCAAAATGCTTTGTGCTCGAGTTCGAGCGGTAGGTGACATGCCTTCCCATACACCAATTGATACAGAGACATACCTATTGGAGTCTTGTACGCTGTTCTGTATGCCCAGAGAGCATCGTCTAACTTGATCGACCAATCTTTACGAGAGGCACTGACAGTTTTTTCCAGAATTTGTTTTATTTGCCTGTTAGAAACCTCGACTTGCCCACTTGTTTGGGGATGATATGGGGTGGCGATCTTGTGTTTCACATTGTATTTTTTCAACAAATTCTCCATTAGTCTATTTAAGAAGTGAGTACCTTCATCACTGATTAGTGCTCGGGGTACTCCAAACCTTGAGAAGATGTTATGCTTGAGAAAAGTCACCACCACTTTTGCATCATTGGTGGGCAAGGCCACATCTTCCACCCATTTTGATACGTAGTCAACTGCCACCAAGATATAATTCTTCCCGAAGGACGATGGAAACGGTCCCATAAAATCAATCCCCCATAAGTCGAACAGTTCAACTTCCAACATAGCATTCTGAGGCATCTGATTTCGCTTTGAGATGTTACCTGTTCTTTGACATCTGTCACATTCTCGAACAACATGGTGAGCATCCTTGAATAAGGTCGGCCAGTATAACCCAGATTGTAAGACTTTCGCAGCAGTTCTATCTCCACTAAAGTGTCCCCCATAGTCTGAGTCATGGCATGCTTTTAGTACATCCCTTTGTTCCTCCTCTGGTACGCATCTTCTGACCAACCCATCTATCCCTTTCTTGTATAGGAATGGGTCATCCCATAAGTAGAACCTGCAGTCATGTAGAAACTTTTTCCTGCGGTTAGAATCAAAATCTTCTGGAATTACCCCACCTACCAGATAATTTGCATAATCAGCAAACCAAGGTGCACCAATAACAGCAAGGATATGCTCATCTGCGAATTCATCCTTTATTGGGCGTTTTTCCTCTGTTTCCTCGATAGGTGACATTCGGGAAAGGTGGTCTGCGACTGTGTTTTCGCATCCTTTTTTATCACGAATCTCCACATCAAACTCCTGAAGGAGTAAGATTCATCTCAGAAGCCTTGGATTAGAATCTTGTTTGGCAAAAAGATACTTCAAAGCAGCATGGTCAATGTAAACAATAACTTTGGAACCCAACAGATATTGCCTGAATTTATCAAAGGCATAAACAACAGCTAGCAACTCTTTTTCAGTTGTTGCGTAATTTATCTGTGCAGGATTTAAAACATGACTAGCATAGTAAATAACATGTAACAATTTGTCCCTACGCTGTCCTAGAACTGCCCCTACTGCAATGTCACTTGCATCATACATGATCTCAAAAGGAAGAGACCAATCTGGGGCCACAACAATTGGTGCCAAACTAGTTTTTTCTTAATTGTTTCAAATGCTATGGCACACTCATTATCAAAAGTAAAGACTCTATCCTTAACCAACAGAGTAGTTAAGGGTTTTGCTATTTTAGAAAAGTCTCTTATGAACCTGCGGTAGAAACCCGCATGCCCTAAGAAACTTCGAATACCTTTCTCATTCATTGGTGGCGGTAGCTTGGATATGACTTCTATTTTTGCCAGGTCAACTTCTATTCCTTTGTGGGAAATTTTGTGACCCAAAACTATACCTTCACGCACCATGAAGTGACACTTCTCCCAGTTGAGGATCAAGTTGGTCTGTTGACATCTTTCTAACACAAGAGCAAGATTAGTTAAACAATTATCAAAAGACTTACCAAAAACCGAGAAGTCGTCCATGAATACTTCCATATGCTTTTCAAGCATATCATCAAAGATGGCTTGCATGCATCTTTAAAAAGTAGCTGGAGCATTACATAACCCGAATGGCATCCTTCTATAGGCAAAAATACCAAACGGGCAAGTGAAGGTCGTCTTTTCTTGATCTTCTGGTGCGACCGCTATCTGATTATACCCCGAATACCCATCGAGGAAGCAATAGTAGTCATGACCCGCTAACCTTTCCAGCATTTGGTCTATGAAAGGTAACGGGAAGTGATCCTTTCTTGTCGCCAGATTTAGCCTTCTGTAATCAATGCAAACTCTCCACCCTCTTACTGTCCTTGTAGGGATTAACTCATTTTCTCATTTTTTATCACTGTAGTTCCTCCTTTTTTCGGCACTACATGAACAAGACTCACCCAAGCACTATCAGATATAGGGTAGATCATCCCCGCATCTAATAGTTTCACCACTTCTTTTCTGACAACTTCCTTCATTGCTGGATTCAACCTCCGTTGAGGTAGGACTACAGGTTTGTGATCATCCTCCATGAGAATTTTGTGCATGCAAACCGTAGGACTAATACCTTTCAAATCGTTAATCGACCATCCCATGGCCCCTTTGTGCTTTTTCAAAACTTCAACAAGTTTGTTCTCTTGGATAACTTCAAGGTGTGAACTTATGATAACCGGACATTTGCTTTCTGTGTCTAGGAAGACATATTTGAGGTTTTCTGGTAGTTGTTTCAATTCAGCCCCCTTCTTTGGTTCATCTTTCTTTTCCTCTACTAATGGTTGCCTTAAATCCTCCCACCGATTTTGTCGAGAACTTTTAAAGAAAGGTTTTGCTTCCATCATATTCAACACTTCTATCTCTTTTTCGTCAACCTCTTCAGTTTTGTTAAAAATTGATAAACTCAACACTCTTTCTAAAGGTAGTTTTTGTGACTTCAAAGCATTCTCATTGTTAACAATTTGATCAATCACCTCAATATGTTGACTAGTAGCAACATCATCCTTGTATTTCATGGTTTTTCGCACATCAATTTTTAACTCTTCATCGTACACCTTCAAGGTCATCGTGCCTTCTTCTATGTCTATCAAACATCTCCCGGTCTCTAAGAATGGTCTCCCTAAAATTATCGGAATTTCTTCATCTTCTGGCATCTCTAAAATTACGAAATCCACTGGAAACACAAACTTGTCAATTTTTACGAGCACATCTTCTACTACCCCGTACGGTCTTTTTACGGAATGATCTGCAAATTGGAGTGTCATTCTTGTATCTTGAACTTTACCAATTCCCAATCTCTTGTAGATGGACAGCGGCATAAGACTCACACTTGCTCCTAAATCAATAAGAGCCTTTTTAAATGATCTATCCCCAATCCTACAAGGAATAGTTACAGAGCCTCGGTCCTTATTTTTCACCGGAATCTTCATACCCTGCAAAATAGCACTACAAGTTTCAGTTAAAATAATTGGGTCACGATCGGAGGTCCTTTTCTTGGAGATGATGTCTTTCATGAACTTGGCATATGTAGGCATTTGTTCTAATGCCTCCAGGAATGGTATGTTCAACTCAAGTTTCTTAAACATCTCCAAGAATTTTTCAAAATTTTTCTCGTGCTGCCCCTTCTTCTTATTTCTTGTTGGAAAAGGTAATTTAATTGCCGATTTTTGTTCACTAGTCTTCCCTGTAGTTGTTGGTTCCAACACACCTAAGTCTTCCGCTTCTACCTTATTCTCTTTTATTTCTACATTCACTTCAAGCAATGGCTCTCCTTCTTCAGCACTCTCCTCCACAACTTCTTTCGCTTTACCACTTCTAGTTACTATAGCGCTCACATTATTATGGTCTTTGGGATTCGTAACCGTGGCACTAGGTAGAGCACCAGGTTGCTGAGAACTTGCCAATTGTTGTGCTATTTGACTCATCTGAATTTCAAGATTTTTAATTGATGCTCCCGTGTTCCGAAAATTACTTCTTGTTTCTTCTTGAAATTGGGAGCTTTGAGCAGCCATTTTTTCAATGGCGATCTCCCAATCTGCTTTTCTTGGCCCTTGTTGCTGGAATTGTTGTTGAGGTTGCTGATAAGGTTGTTGATACGGTTGTTGTTGTGGTGGCCGATATTGCTGTTGTTGTTGTGGAAGACTTTGATAAGGAGCAGCCCCTTGTTTTGGAACGTTCCCTTGTTGGTCTTTCTAGGAGAAATTCGGATGATTCTTCCACCCTGGATTGTAAGTATTGGAGTAAGGGTTGTTCTGTTTCAAAAAGTTGATTTCTTCCACCTGCTGGGCTGTTACCACACAATGCACGGCAAAGTGAGGTCCTCCACATATTTCACAATTCACTGCTTGAATCGGTTGAGTCGACTGAACTTGAGCCACTGTTTGTTTTTCAAGAGCCATTTGTTTTAATCTCCGCTCAACTTCAGCTGCGATCTGATCTTCCATCTTAACAACTTGATTTGACAACATCAAATTAACTAGCCCTTCTGGTTGATTTACACTGCGGTCATACAGCTCTAAGTGTTCGTTTGCTGCAATAGCATCAATGATATTCTTTATCTCAGTGGCTGTTTTAAAATTCGTTGAACCACCAGCAGCTGTGTCAATTAGTTGTTTAGTCTTAAGCTTAAGACCATTCACAAAATTCTGCATTTGTTCGGTTGCATCCATGTTATGAGTAGGACATGCAACCAACAACCGCTTGAATCTTTTATATGCATCTCCAAGTGATTCTCCTTCCTTCTGTTTGAAATACTATATCATATCTTTTGCGGATATACACAGATGCTGGAAAATATTCATTCAGAAATGTTGTCTCCATTTGTTGCCAAGTTGTGATACTTCCAGCAGGTAAAGAGTAAAACCACTCTTCAGCATCGTCTGACAATGTAAATGGAAACATCACCAATTTCTTGGCTTCTTCAGAATGCCCCTCTATCTTTAATGACGTTGTCATAGTAAGAAACCTTTGTAAGTGCTTATTTGCATCTTCATTGATTCTTCCAGAGAATGGTTTCTTTTCTAGTTGTCGTATTGTTGCCGGGTGTAGCTGAAAGTGGGCAACATTGACCGGTTGGTTAACAATTGTCATCCGGCCAAGAGGTGCATTTGCTCTCCCATAATCACCTAAAAGCCTTTCCACAGGAGGTGGGTCTTCTGCCATAGTTTCAGGTTCAGAATCTGAATGCTCAGAATGGATTGAATTAGTCTTCTCTGTTTCAGGATCCGAAACTATCAGCGTTTCTTCTTTTGCTTCCAGTTCTTTTTGTTTAGCTTCTCGGCGTCTCGCTCGAAATAATCTTTCTGGTTCTGCGTCAAAAAGAAGTTCAGCTGAGGCCTTACCTCGCATACAAAGATTAGATGAATATTAGTACGAGCAATTCAAATAACAGAAAGTAAAATTTTGGTTGCAGAGCAATAAAAATTCAATTGAATTATTATTTAACTTATATTTGGCAGTCCCCGGCAACGGCGCCAAAAACTTGATCGGAAAAATAGCAAGTGTACTATTTTTACGAAGTAGTAATAAAGGTTAAAACCAAGTATCGATCTCGAGGACTGCGTTGGAATATAAGTTTTATAATTATTCAATTAAATAAAAAGACAACTGGGGTTTTTGATTGAGTTATAGTTTCTAAATGTAAAATAAAAAATAGCAGAAGGTAAATTTAAGCCTTTTTCACTAATATGAGTAAATGCCAAGGCAAGGTGTGTGATTTGCTCTGTAATAACCCTGAATCCTTATTTGAGATCTCTTTAACAAGTTCATGATATTCAATTACTAAATCTTTAGAGTGTTTGCCCCTAAATCCTTATTGGGCAAACCTTTGGTTTTTCATCTATAAATCCTAAGTCCTTAGAGAAATTAGATAAAACCAAGCTTTTTCTATCAAGAGTTCTTAGTAACCATAGGGTATCCCTAGTCCTAGGTGATATCTACTATGGTTCAATTTAATACAAACCTTAACAATTGCGATCCGGCGAATTGTTAATCATACAACAATCTTTATTTGTCCGATAAAGAAGGCATTAAAAACGGTATAAAACTGAATTGAATAACATAAACATGAAATCGATCAAATCAAAATATCAAAGTCATTACAAACCAAATCAGGGACACCCCCTAGCATTGGGGGGTTTAGCTACTCATATTGTTCCAAAGATATTCAAAAGTATCAAAGTTAAACATTATAGATAATTGAGGAATTTGTGATCTTCAATTGCTCTTGCTCATGAATGATCTCCGTTCTCCAATAATCTCATACGTCGCTCTTCGTCAGATTCAATTTCTTCCTCGTGCAAAAAGATGCCTCTTCTCTTCTCAATCCTTCACTATATATTGCAAACCCTTATTTTTAAGTCGGAAAGTACCAAAACGCCCTTCTGGATCACTTTTTGAGTAAAAATCATAAAAACATGAAAATCAGCGTAACAAGCCAACACGGGCCGTGTTAGGCAACACGGTTACCCGTGTTGGGCCTCTGGATCATTAAATATTCTGCAGCACTCAGTAGCAGCAACACGGGCCGTGTTGGGTAACACGGGTGCCCGTGCTGCACCACTGTTTCTCCATTTTGTTTTCTTGATTGCCTGCCTAGCAACACGGGTCGTGTTGTTCAACACGGGCGCCCGTGTTGCATCACTGATTCTTTATTTCCATCATTCTTCTTGCTCCTTCCTTCCGACACCTCTTGCACTGTGTAGAGTGAACCATCTCCTAGATCTGAGGCATCATTAAACAACCAAACCAAAGCATAAAATGGGAAAATAAACTCGAAAACTCGCAAAATGATAAAACTTGCAAACGCACTCATAAATACTTAAACAAACTTAAAAAGACTATACTATGACATTAAGCATTGCAAAATACCTGGATTATCATCAGGAAAGTGACAAAAACATAGTGAGAATCGTGACCGATCACGTTACACTTACGACAACGGGCAACAGTAGGGGCAGCAATTTGGTGAGATCAACCTACCTTATGATGGCTTCTCTTTTCGCAAGAAGAGGTGAGCGGTGGAGTGCAGTTTCAGAATTGGGACATTTATTCAGCGAAAACTACATGAAATTTATGAAAGAACAATCTGCCAAAGCCAACAGCCACAATGTTACATCTTTCGACCGATTCAACCGCACCTTCAATGTCAAAGAAACAATTGACCACAATGAAGGTCTGTCGAGACAAGAAGACAGGGTTCTTCTAGAAGAAGGGTGGTGCGACTGCGGAAAGTTTCAAGCCTTTCGCATGCCTTGCTCCCATGTTATAGCAGCATGTTCGTATGCGCACGATATGTCCTAGCACTCTTATCTCCCATTTACAAGATGGACACCTTGCTCGGAGTATATAACAATGAATTTCTAGTGATGGTAAAGGACGATTACTAGCCTGCGTACGAGGGGGGGTAGTTTGGCATAATGAAAACATGTGGCAAAAGAAAAAAGGCCGACCCAACAGCATGCGTATCAAAACCGAAATGGATGATCATGCAAAAATGGTAAGAAAATTTAGCATATGTCGTCAAGTCGGGCACGATAAAAATAATTGTCCTAATCGTGGAGCAACCTCCACCAACCAATAATTGTATGTCATGTGTTTGTATTTGTAATATCTTTCGTGAAATCAACTAGACTTTATTTATTCCTGAAACATATTGGTGTTACAACTGAACAGACACAAACAAAGATTAAACAACAACAACAAAAGCAATGCCTAAACAACAACAACAACAACACAAACAACTCTAAACAACAACGACAACACAGACAACGCTTAACAACAAACACTGACACAAATTAACTACATTAAAACAACTATAGTTTCACGCTATCATAACCATCAAAACGATGTCATCTGTCTCATGCATCATGTTCATGACATCAATGTCGTTCTTAACTTCAACCCACCAACGTTCGGTTTTTCCCGTGATAATTAACCTCCTCGTTTTCTGCCTCTGAATTTGTCTAATGCTTTCACCAGCTTTGTACTCCCCGTCTAACCAACGCAACAATGATCTCTTTAGATCGTCCATGGAATGAATGTTCAGAAATTTCATTTTAATCGGAGGTTTCACAGCTGAGAAAAAGACATGAACATTTCTCTTAGAAATCGGCAAGGCTTCCATGACAAGAAAAATCAGAGAGGATGTGAGAAAACGATGGAGAAAAGGTGTGGAAAATGAAGGGAGATTGGGGGTATATTTATTGAAAATACCCTAACATATAGGAGCCACCCCATATGGCTCTTATGTATAAAATATGTACATAGGCGCCACAAAGGGGAAACCCTAATTTTGGCTACAACATTGGCGCCACCTAGGGTGGCGCACTCATTCACAAAATACCACTTTGGAGCCACGAGGAACAGCGCCTATGTGTAAGGCTCCCTCCAAACCTAGTTACCCAGGTAATTTATTTCAAAATGTGGTTTTTTTGTTTTTTTTTAACATGGTTATTTTAATTTTTTTTTCCTCTTTTGCAGAAAACAGAAAAAATAGAAATTTCTATCTGGCACCCCACATATAATAAATATTTATCCGACCACCCCATTTATACATGGCACCATACATATTTTTATAATGATAGAAAGAAAATACTTTTTGCATATTTACTTTTTAAAAAAAAAATTATATTATGTAAATTAATTTCACCTAGGAAAATTGGTAAAAAAAAATAAAAAATTTGATAGTTATTTTGAAACACCTGGTATGAAAATTTGCGCAAAAGAAAAATTTATGCATTTTTACCGTATTTTTAAAAATTCGATATGAGTTTTTATCAATTCTATTGAAAAATTCGGAATTTTGTTACGTTTTTACTGAAATTTTTTGAAATATCTAGTGTTTAGTTGCAGTTTTACCATTTTTTTTTTTAAAAAAAATTTGGTAAAATTCTGGGAAGTAGTTAGTTTTCAAAAAGTTTGGTATATTTATACTAGACATTATAAAATATTTGGGAACATTGAAAAGTAGCATATATTTTTTTGTAAAAATCTAGTATATTGGATTTTTTTTTTCTTTTCAGATTGTTAACAATCCAGATAGTTCAAAATGTTTTATTTGTGTGGTCCAGATCCTGATGGTTCTCCTACAGATTTTATATGATTTTTCACAATTGACGCTATATGTTTTACATGCATTTTTATTTTTAACTTGTTCAAAAATTAATAGGCTTACAATATCTCTAACATTGATAATTTATTTTGTATATGTTGAAAATGACATATGTTTCCCTTATGAGCGAACGTTTTGACATGGGCACAGCCTGTTGGTAAACAACATGGTATTATTGTTGCTACTGTTTGTTGTGATACCGCAAATAAGATCAGAGGGAGAAAAGATAAATTGACTATGGGTTATGAGATAGGAGGAAACTACAAAAGGAAAAATGTGTTTGAAGACAATTATATTATGAAAGTTAAATGTTCATTTATGCTCAGATTTGTGCCAAGTGGTAGCGGTTGGAAGGTTACGGTTAGGTGTGTATTTCACAATCATATACTATCTAAGGACTTAGATGACCATGACGTATTAGGCTGTTTAAAAGATAATTAAAGAAAGTTTGTGAATGACATGGCAAAATACAATATGACTCTGAGGTACATAGTTGTTGATTTGAAAGATAGAGATCCAAAAAAATCTCACGAGTGTTACGCATGCATACAAGGCAAGATCTACGTACAACATTAGCAAGAGGGGTCCATTGACTGAAATGCAACATCAGTTGAGTCTAATTCATGAAGAGAAATACATGTACTAGTCCAGAAATAAGGTCAAATCAGAGATTGTTACCGATATCTTTTGGACGTGCCTTGATTCAGTGAAGTTGTTGAATATTTTTATTTGGTGTTGATTATTGAATGTACATACAAAACAAACAGGTATTGCATGTTCCAATTTCTTCAATTTTCATTTATTTTATTATGGGTTGAAAGATGTTGATTATTTATTACACATACAAAACAAAAATAAATGTTGGCTACCACTGCTTGAGATTGTTGATATTATCACGAAGTTAATATTTTCAGTTGAATTTTCCTAAATGAAACATGAAAGGGAGGAATATAAACCCAAAAATATAATTAAGGGCCAAAATTGATATTTTACCTCATTAATAGTACTCTCATAATCATATTATTATTATTTTGTCTAGGCAAAATGGAAGGGCTTGAACAAAAAGTTGGGATGTCAAAGTGAAGATACAAAACTTAAATTACAAATATAAAAAAATAAATAAATAAATTTAAGAAATATTACTGTAAACCACGCAAAAGTGCTATCAATTTTTTTTCTTTCAAAACTAACCAAGACACAACTCCAATTAACAACTAAATTTATTCTTTTTATTGATATAAAATGATCTAAAAAGTAAACAATTTAAGGTCTCCTAACAAACTAACTTTTATAATATTCAATATTGTTGTGATTTAAATCACATATTTTTTAAGTCAATTAATTAAAGAAAATATTCTGAAAACTTGAAATGCATGTTTTATTCAATTTTTCATAGAGGTTCCCCGCAACATAACTTTATCAAAAGTTTATTCCATATACTCGTACATTTTAAAAAAGAAGATTGATTTCATTTTCAAACATTATTAGTCAAACTAATAATACATTAACATATTAAGTTATCAGTACTTTAATTTTCTTATTAAAACTTCTCTACCAGATCACTTCAAATCAAACCCCCAAAACAATTATAACTTTTTGTTAAATATATGTTAAAGAAAACATAAAAATGTAATTAATTTAAAATTATTTTCAAAATAAAAAATTATTTTAAATTTTAGATAAATTACATTGATTATATCTTTTCATAATATAAGAAAATTAGATGTTCTGAAAAATGCTAATTTTTCCTTTAATGCTTTTTTTTTACAAATCATCAAAATGGGGTAATTTCGCTCCAAATTTTTCAAAATTGAACCAAGTTTTCTGTTTAACCATTTAGTTGCAAAAATAATGCATATTTGTTGTATTTCATTTACCTTTATGAATATTTGTTAATCGGTTTTCTTCGTTCTGGTTCCAAACCAACCACTGCTAAATCAAATCAATCACTTTGGCAAGTTGTCTCACCAACATGCTTTCAAATTTTTCTTTTGCTTTCTCCCAAAAAATGAAACTTAACATTTTCTTCAACCCAAATTTATTTCCTCCTATCTTTCTTCCGCTGCCTATACCATCATCACCTCTCTCTGTCTCTTCTTTCTTCTCTCTATTTAGGTAATGTTCTATTGTTGTGTTCTTTCAAAAAAAAGATGTTATCCCAATCTTCTTTCAGCCATTCTTTTCGAATATTTTGGGTTCAAAAACTTCTTTCAAACTTATTTTCATAAACATATTTACATCTTTTTTTATGCAAATAAATTGACATCTTCAGTTTAAAATGCTTTATCGATTCATGTTATGGTCTATTTCAATTTCACTGGATAATGAAAGTAATATTCTAATATTCTAACGTAATATTCTATATTAGAGCCTGCATTGTTTCAATAGTTTTTGAGGTATAATTTTACCTCCCTTTTTCAGTTTGCATTGAAACTATTATGTGTTGCAATTGGAGTTAGATTTTTGGATTTTATTGGTAAGCTTCACACTTTATAGCTTCTGCTTCAGATATCTTCCTAGCATTAAAATAAATAAAGCTAACTACTTTTCATGCTTGATACCAATTTGATAGTGGTTACTATAGAAGGAATATATTAGAATTGAACAGCACAGAGACACGCTTAAATGACGATAAGTTTGTCTTTGACACTCAAACTTCTGGTTCTTCAACAACATACCAAGTTGTTTCAGTTTTTTTTTTTTAATGTAGATACTAGAGTGTATGACTTATATGTCAACATTCTTATTCCAACATATATCAAGTTGGACTATAATTTGATATATTTGTATTAGTATGCTTTATAATTAGTTATATAGTTGATGCTATTTGTGTTTCTTTCATAGAGAAATCGGTGTACAAAATTGGGTGTAGCTAGCTAGATTAAAATCATACATAATAATAAAGCAAAATGAGTTTATTGGAAATTTTGACAAGTGGCACAATTCTAGACAACTTATTATTTTAATAGTTTCTACTTTAAGAAATCTTACTATTATTGTTATAATTTTTATTTTGTTTTTTAAATAATTTCATATTTATTTTAGTCTTCCAAAATTCATTAAAACCCTTTTAACTGATTGGTTAATAACTTTTTTTTTTGGAATAAAATAAGTATTGCAAAATATTAACCCTACTCATTAATTTTCTGTATCATTTGTTTTCAATGTAAATGTTTCGTTTCCTGTGCTCTGATGTAGTGTATCGCTTGGTTTTCCAACAAATATAAACATGTGCAACGTTTTTTCTGATATCAAACAAACATAATTCCATCATTTCTATATTTCTCTCTCTATTGTACTTCTTCCTTCTTCCATTTCTTTTTCTTCCTTCTTTCTCAAAATCAAGCCATGAACCACTGCGCCCACACGTCCGAGCAGCGCCGCCGATACAACCATTCAAGATCCCCTCGATTCGCCGATAGCCTCAAGCCTCCTCCGCGTAACTCCACTGCAGGCAGTTTGTCCTCGTGCGACCATCCTCCACGGTCTTCCTTCGACACCGCCCTCGAACGCCCTTAGTCAACTGTGCGAATATGATGCTTGGTGTTTGTTTATTTTTTGGTGTTTGTTTATTATTATGTTGTTGGAGAAAGACAACTATTATTATTAGGTTCATCAAGAGTGTGCTATGATTATTTGTGTTTATATATTGATAGGGTGACAAAATTTAAAATTTAATGTTTTCTTCTCCACAAAATTATTATGCACGTAGTTCTAGTCCCTATTGTTAAACCGATGTGTATTTTTGAATGATTATTTTACAGACATGTTCATAACGTTATAAAAAGTTCCTCGAAAAAAAATTAAATCAAAATTTAATTTCTAAGTCAAAATTTGTATTACTTTTATCATTATCTTTTGAAATTTAAAAAATTCATATTTAATTCTTCACATTTTAAAAAATTCTATAATTTGATAAAGAAATATTTTATAATATTCAAATACGTATGAAAAAAATTATTCTAAAATTTAAAAGTTTATGGATAATTAAACAATTTTTAAAATTTTTAAAAATAGCATAGACTAAAATTGCATGTATAAAAATTTTGTAGGGAATAGGGATTAAAATATGTCATTTTTTATAGGGACAAAAAAATGAAATTTGAGATATTTATAGGGATAAAAACATATTTAATACAGAAACAATTATATTACTAATCTAAATACGAGAAAAATATGCATCTGTTATTAAAATTTATACAATTAAAATAATGAACGAATAATGTGTGGTATTACTATAAATACAAAAAAAAAATATATTTTTATCCAAATATTGAAAAGAGAGTGCAACCAAGTTGGTGGCAAACTTTATTTCTATGCTGAAAATCCAGCATCTCATATTTTTGTCATTATAATCCGCAAATAATTATGTTATGCTAATGTAATGTTGTTTATATTTGTTCTACTAGATATATCACTTTTTAAATTGAAATTTGCAATTTTTTTCTTTTTCAATATCTTATATTTATTAAGATCAATAAACAAATACGCGTCCAAAAATTATATCGTACAAAAACTTATCTCATAAAGTAAACATGAATCTCTTGTAGTCATGCATTTTAACTACTTTTACAACATCAATGACATGTACAACTTAAGCGGTATATTTTGTAAGAAAATACAATTCTCTCTCGTTATCATAAAGTAAAGATGAATCATATTATCACATTTTACCATTATTATGAACAACATCAACAACATATACACCACTACCTATATGGTTTAAAAAATACCTATAACATTTATTTTTCCATGTATTAAATATGCCTCTTAGACTCATGTGTTTTATGTGAGAATGAATAGTATAAATATTAGAATTCTAAACTAGTTATGGGCCCATTTGTTTTGTCTTTTTTAAAAAAATTGATTTTTAGAGTAAAAAAATTTTACAAAGAAACTTTTTATAAACACTTCAAATGAAATTTTATTTTTAGTACTTATTCTTAAAATGTTATTTTAGATATTTCATCTTTTTATTGATTTTTTTTATATCAAAACTTCAAAAAGTCACTTAATTAAAACTATTTCAAATAGATTTTCATAAAAATCATTTTTGAATTACCACTTTTTGAAAAAAATTGCGATTTTAACTATGTTTTGGTCTTCAATAATGTTTGTTTATGTTATATAGGATGTCAAAAGTAATGTTTCAATTTAGAAAAAACAAATATAAAAATTGTAATATTTTGAAAAACGATTTTACAAAATTTATTTTTAAAAATACAAAGAAAAAAATCAATTTTTTTAAAGCTGAAATAAACTGACTCATATATACGTTAAATATTAAAAGTGGTGATAAATTTTAATCCTAATTATATTTTTGAATTATATATTAATTAAGTATCAAAATAACTATATTTTATAAATAATCAAATAGATTTTGTAAAACTCAATTATTTAATTATTAAATTATTTTATAAATAAATTATAAATTATATCTTGTTAAAAATATAAATTATATTGCACATATTGATTATTTATTTTTTTGTTTATTCATTTTGCGCTCAATGTATAAAAAGAAAAAGTAAAACATATATGTGAACATAAAATATTGAATATTGGTATCCTCTAAATATTAATCTTTAATATTATAAAATTATACGACTCTTTAATATTTAATGTTTTATACATACTTTACTCGTGTTCAAAGTCATCTTCTGAAAAGAATCTCATGAATAAAAAAAATATGAACTTAATTTTCCACATTTTAACCTAATTATATTATAATAAATTTCATAAATAAATAAAATAATAAAATAATAAATTCTTTGTATTGATATGAAATATCATAAAAACTAAACAACTTAAATTCTCCTAACAAACTAGCTTTTACCATATGTAATAATGTTATAATTTGTTTCACATAAATTTTAATTCGATTAATAAGAAAAAAATATTTTAAAATCTTATATATGTGATTCAGATGAATCCATCTTATTCAAATTTTTCCGAGAGTTTCCTCGTACTATTTTCTTATACTCGCATACATTTTTGTAATAAAAAATAGATTTATTTATAAAACTATAAAACAAGTTAAATTAATCGAATATTAACATTCGAATTTATAACCCATCCCTACTCCAATTTTACTAGTAAAACCTCTAGTCCATATCATTTCAAATTTAAAGAAAATATTTAATCATAGTTAATTTATCACTAATTTTAAATAAAAATTAATTTTAAGTTGTAGATAAAGTACACAAAATTGTTTTTCTCTCATTCTCAAGAATTAAAGATGATTTTTATAGTCATATATTTCAATTATTTTTAACAGCATCAATGATTTTTGTAGTTACATATTTCAATTACTATTAACAACATCAACAAAACAATAATTATCACATTTATTTTTCATGTATTTAAATAGGGCTGGAAATGAGTCGAGTTGAGTCGAACTCGTCTTAACTCGACTCGACTCGATAAGAATATGTCCAGCTCGAAACTCGACTCGAGTTCGATACGAACTTTATTTTACGCTCAAACTCGACTCATTTAAAGTTCACGAACTACTCGATTTGCCTCGTTAGGTTCAGTTCATTAGGTTCAGTTCATTTGTTTCACGAAGTTAAAAGTATTCGGCTCGTTAGGTTCAGTTCATTAGGTTCAGTTCCTTTGTTTCACGAACTTAAAAGTAATGTTTTTAATTTTTTTTATATTTGACATTTTAATGTAATAATTTTTAAAATAAAAATATTGAATTAAAATAAAAGTTATGAAATTAGAATTTAAATTTGTATCCAAAGATCTACAACTACAACATAAAAAACTATGAAATACCAATCTTTCAAAAGACACATTTGAAACTCTAATTCATAAACTATTCAATTGGAATTTAACTTTGTCATACAATTTTATCTAAGTCTTTAGGAACCTTAGAACTTTTAATAAAATATTATAACAAATACTACTGAAAGTTAATACATTCACATCATAGAATTAGAATATAAAATGATTACACCACCTAGCCTTCATTAGCAAATTCCGCTATGTCTCCAACAAAAATAACTTTAAATGCTACTATTAAAGCTTTATTGCTATGGTGCCATAGTTACTACTTACTACAAAAGAGATAACCTGCAAAATAAAAGATGTCATAGTTACTACAAAAGAGACAACCAGTAAAATAAAAAATTATATTTTTCTAACCAATTAAATTTATATATTGCAACACTAACACAAAATTATCATGTCATGCTATTCTATTCCACCACAGTTTTCATCATCATGATAAAATGAATCATTTGCAATGGTTTTCCTTGTTACACACTACACAGACTTTTCATTTACCTCAATTCCAGTCAAATAAAAGTAGACAGTAGACACCTATAAATATGACAGTTGCAAAACAAAACATCCAAAAAATAAATTGAAAGCATAATCACCTAAATAATTATAACTTCAAGGGAGTAATGTAATTTTTGTTTGCACTTGCTCCACCTATCAATGAAAAGAATAAGTTAGTTTTAATAAATTATCAATGCTATTTTTAAAAGTTTATATTATACTTAATAAACAAAAGAGAGCATATTACCTTTGGTTTGTTCCTAATTCCATGCAATATTCGAAGCCAATCACCACCACAAATTAAAGCTTCGACATTAGATGAATTTAAAGAAGCTCGGAATGAATCAATAACTCTCCCTCTGGCGCTAAAAGTTTACTCCGAAGCCACGGTAGATATTGGAATGGCAAGAACATCTGTTGCCATACGGGACAACACTCTATATTTTCCACCATTCAATTTCCACCATTCCAAGGCACAAAATGACATGTGACCATTATCTTTAGGTTTGTAAGTTGGATCATTCAAGTACTCTTCAATTTCAGATTTTACGGCAGGAATTGCTTGTTGCTCTTCAACATAATTCATTAACAATGACCACCCTGAGGAATTGCTTGTTGCTCTTCAACATAATTCCTTAATATGTTTTATTCATGTATCTTAGGAGAGAATAGGAGGGAATGAATAACATGGATGGGTAGAAAGGCCATATCAATGTCATGCATAGATAGTTGTTATCTTCATATTGATGGTTGTTGATAAAGATATGACGTTGGAGATTTCAAACTGAGCTTAAAATCTACACGACCTGATCTCGATTCAATGACTATTAATATGGCTAATTGTGTTAGTAGGAACCTTCGATTGTGTAGAATTTTCGAGTTGATGTATAAACAGACTTTTCTAAGATAGTCAATTCATGTTATGATACATGAATTGAGTAGGTTAATTGTTGTTGGAAAATGTAACGTGCAGAGTTCGATATCCAATATATTCCTTTTTCTTGCTAAGCAACTGATCATATTTATTCTTTTATGTGCAGTAATAATAATTTTCATGTACTTGGAGAATTGTTTATAATTGGAAAGATAAAGACCAAAATTGACATTTTTTTACAAATTGGCGAGCATATGAATTTGTACTCAATTTAAACAAATCATTTTCATTCAACTTCAGTAAATAGAGTATTTTATAACAAGAATTAGATGTGCGATAGCTATTTGACAACACCACAACTATCTTGCTATGCATTGATGTGACATGTCAAACATGCTACCTGATTTAGGTGATGCACAATCTTCTGTCACAATTTTTATAGATCTGCTCTACATGTATATTTTGGTTTAGCCGATGCAATTACCAAACGGTCGCGAATTTGGAGTTGTACAATACAATCACAAATGCTATCTGCTTTTTTATCTAGAGACAATTTTTTTCCCTTCATTTATGCATGATTTCAGTTGCTATGATCTATTTTGGACAACTTTCTTAGATCAGGTTTAATAAATAGGTATTTGGAGTATCTAACTTACACGATTAGTATGCCTTATATCTAGCACAAGCTATGTAATGTTATAACTTAGAATCACTCTTTAGTGAAGAATTGAGGGTTTGAATGTGGAGAGTTAGAGAGATAGAGTAGAATTAGAGAGAGAGAGAGAGAGAGAGAGAGAGAGAGAGAGAGAGAGAGAGATTGTGGGTGAGAATTTTTGGAATATTTTATATTATATATCATCCAAGATTATGGGTACCATATAGAAACTACTTTGTTCTTATGATAATTAAATGGTTAGATTCATTTACAATTGATTATGGTTATTGGAATTGATTTGAATAGTCAAAGTTTTATTCACTAAGAACTTAGGAATAAATACATTTAAGAGCCAGTAATATGTGGGAGTAAAGCAAGTTGTTACAAAGTTAATTTAGGACATCAAACGAGGTCAAGTTCTAACTCTCATTCCTAACATGCACTTTTATTATTATTTTCTACTTTATTAAATTTGTCTTAGTTTTATCTTTTGCAAACAACTAAATTTACAAATCGCAAAATACATTTTTGTTTAAATGAATTAAAATATGAACCCTATAATATCATTCAGTCCTGGAGACTGACATTTCGGGATTTCTCGATATTATTACATTGGTAGATTAATGCACTTGTTAATTTACCGATCAAGTTTTTGGCGCCATTGTCGGGATCTGACAAAGATTATAGAGTTTATAATTTTATTTTAGTTGAATTTTTATTGCTTTGCGACCAAAACATTTTTTTATTTTTTTATTTTTGTTATAACTAACCTATTTTTGACATTTGTATGCAAGGAGAATCCTCAGCTAATTTTCTTTTTGACGCAAAAATCAAGAGAACCTTACGCGCTCAGTTCAGGAAAGCTCGTTTGCAAAAACTGGAGGGACAAGAAAAAAATATTTCTCATCCATTAGATACATAATTAGTTAAAGAGTTAGAGGAATCAATGGCTAAAAATAAACTAGCTCTTGAAAGACGACTCGAAGACTATGGAAGAGAAAATACACTAGAAGGTAGACTAATAATAGTAAATCAACCAGTGAATGTACCTAACTTTCAGTTGCACCCTACAATAATCCGTCAGCTAGAGAAGAGGTCTTTCACAGGTAAAATCAGTGAAGATGCAAATAAACGTTTGCAAAGGTTTATGATAATGAGTACAACTTTGAAGATAGAAGGGCATACAAAAGAAATCAAGAAATTGAGAATGTTTCCTTTTACTCTAGCAGAAGACACTAAAGATTTATTTTACTTACTTCCAACAGAGAGCATCAGAACTTAGGAAGAGATGGAAACAACTATTCTGAATGAATATTTTCCTGTTTCAGTTTTCCTCAAAAAATGTACAAAATTCTCAACTTTAAACATAGGGAAGATGAATCATTAGGAGATGCATATAAAAGATTCAAAAGGTTGATGGTTGTGCGTCCCACTCATAACCTAGATCATACTAAACAAATACAAATGTTTGTTAATGGCCTCCAATTGAAGACTAAATAATTGATTGATATAACTGTTGGTGGCTCATCAAATTCTACAATAACCACTGGTACCAAGAAGATCATTGTAGCCATTGCAGCAAATGATCATCTCGAATTGCATGATCGGTGCATAAATAAGCCAGAAGGAGTTATTGATGTGAAAGTAGACACTCAGAATATAAAAATAGAAGATCAAGTTGTAGCTAAAGTTGAAAGGAGACTAAAAGCCATGAATATAGGTAATCAGGAGGTAGCTCAAGTTTAACAGATACAACCAGTAAGTTGTGAAATTTATGGGGGTCCTCATTTTGCTATGTATTGTGGAGCACATCTACCATAAGTAAAGCAAGTAAATTACCTCAAGCAGAACAGTCCTTATTCCAACACGTATAATCTAGGGTGGAAAAGTCATCCAAACTTTTCTTGGAAATATCAGCAAGGCCCGTCCAATATCAGAACCAACAATAATTTTAAGAGCAACAACTAGTCCCTGATAAATAAGACTGGGAGATAGCTCTTGAAAATATGATTGCTCAAAGTGCCCAATTTCAAGAAGAGACCATGAATAATCTAAGGAACATTACAACATCAATAAAAAAATCTAGAGGTTCATGTGGGACAGGTAGCTCAACAAGTTCAAAGTAATCTCCTAAGCAACACCATCAATAATGTTATAAATCATGAGAGTGTCAATGTTGTCACTACCATAGCTCAAAAAGAAAAACTTCAAAATCCAGAAATCAAATTGTCTTATCCGTAAAGATTAAAAAAGGAGTGATTAAAAAAATACAGGTTTCACATAAATCACAAGGCAATACTTTGAATACCACATTCATAAATTCCATAGATTATATCAATGCCACTGCTATCAAAACAAGAAGTCAGAATGTCACTGAAGATGAAGAAGATAAGGCAACGAATGACAATCATTTTATGGAGGTAGATCTGGAAGTGAAGGAGAATAAGAAAGAACCAGAAGAAGTTATGTTCCCCAAAAGCCAACTGAAGAGAAAAATAAAAATGACACCAAACTAGTGATTAAATTACCTTATCCTCAAAGAGTGAAGAACGAGGATCAAAATGAGAAAAATTTCAAGAAATTTCTTAATATGTTCAGAAAGTTAGAGATTAACATTCCTTTCTTTGAAGCACTCGAGCAAATGCCCATGTACCAACAATTCATGAAAGATATAATTTCTAAAAAGTGAACATTGGGAGATGAGCTAGTAATTTTAATTGAGAAGTGTAGTCTGATATCAAAAGATATGAGAATCCCCATCAAACGAAAAGATCAGGGATCTATCACAATTCCATGCACTATAGAAGATAGAACTTTCAAGAAGGTTCTAATTGATTCAAGGGCTAGTGTGAGTCTAATGCCATTGTCAATCTATCCAAAGCTTGGTATTGGAAAATTCAATGATACAAGGATGAATTTAATATTTGCAAATCACTCCACAAAGCATGCATATGGGATAGTGGAAGATGTGTTAATTAAAATAGAAAAGTTTAGCTTCCCAGTTGATTTTGTGATTGTGGACATGCCTGAAGATGAAGAGATACCTCTCATTCTTGGTCGATTGTTCTTGCTAACAAGTCAATTCAATATCAATTTAGAAAAGGTACACTAACTTTAAAAGTTTATGATGATGAAATAAAATTGAATGTGTTTGAAAACAGGAAGCAAGAGGACGAAAAAAATAATTTCTATCAAGTAGGCATGATCAAAACATATGTGGAAAGCCAAATTCAAATACTACCAACAGAAAAAGTCTCAAGAATAACATCTCAAATCTTGTCATCTCCACAAGCACCTCAGAGTAGAAAGACTCAAAAATTCATTTCAAAAGCCAAGAAAAAAAAAAGAAAATGCAACATCAAAGTAATGTTATGGAAATATGGAGCAACTTGCTGCATAAAGTGGTCTTTGTCTCTGAAAAAGATGATTTCTTCGTCTTGAAAAAGAAAAGTAACAAGGTTTCGAAGATTAAGTATCCACCTTGACATGAATAACGAGGTGTCAAACAACTGATGTTAAACGAGCGCTGCTTAAAAGACACTCAAGGGAGACATTAAAATAAGTTCTTATTTTTGTTGGTTTATTTTATGTTTGTTTACTTTCATGTGGTTATCTGATATATCCTAGTAAAATAGTGATTTTCTAATAATCAACCAATACAGCTATTATTAGTCCTCATGTATGTCAACTCCAAAATAATTTTTATATTCTTTCTAATGTTCTAATATGGTTTAATTGAGTTGTACAAAGAGTTAAGGAGATTTATCGTAAGTGACTGTGACGCTGCATCAAATAAGATGCACTATGTAGACTGTTCACCTCTACCCAACCCAATGATGATAAATATATCTAAACATTTTGTTCCATCATGATAGAGCATTCATGTATGTATTCATTATTCAGAACTTGCGTATAGTTGATTGCATTTTTATTGTTTACACACACTGAGGTGAGTTGTTTCTTTTTAACCTAGAGCCTTTCATGGTACTATTTTTATTTTTATCCTTTGCATAACCCCATTGAGCCTTTTTTTCCTCCTGTTTGTTTTTAACAACTCTAGGCCTAAACACTTTTCCACCTTACTTGGAATAGAAGAATTACATCTCAAAGATGTGTCAGAAGGATTCACAAAGTCTATTTTCAGCACTTTTTACATCATAATGTACGTGTGATATTATGATCATATCTAGAGTGTCATAACAGAGATTGACGTGAGACCAGTGACAATGAAAACTAACATCAAAGGCTACAACTATTATGAAAACACCAAAGGTTAATTAGGCATTTTTCCTGTAGTCATACAGTCATTTAGTTGAAGACCTTAAATTGAATTTGAATGGTCTAAATTTAAAGATCATCAAATAAATAAAAGACATAGTAAATTAATGATAAAAATACATGATTGAGATGTACTTGCAATCACTAATTCAAGCACATAATGAAGGAGATTTAGGGCGACGGAGAAAATGGTCGAATTTACAGTTTTAACTGATATTTTTTTTTTTAAAAATTATGTCATTTAAGTTTATTTTATAAATATTTAATATTTACAATCATTTTGAAATTTTTTAATTTACATGACCAAATAATGATATGTAAAATATTAGCACACAATAACCAAGCACTTGGGCTCCAATGGTAAAGGAGCTTCTGCTAAGGACGTAACCCGGGGAATACCGGAGGATCGTTTACCACATTATATTTTTAGTATAAAAATCTAAAAAAAATCAAAACTAGCGATTTGAAAATAGATGGATTGATGCTCTAAATAATTTAAAACACGGAATAAAATTATATTTAAACTTAAATTTTAACTAATTTTACTATATTTAATATTTTCATTCTAAAAATATACAAATATTATCATAGAATAATAGTATTACATAAAATTTCAATTAAATATCATAAATACATTGATAGTCATACATACATATTCAAAATTTCTCATTTTTATATATTTAAAATATGTAAATATAACCATATTGAACTAGTTAATTATAAAAAAACAATTGAAACTAACTAACCGATCAAAAACATAACTTAACATTCCCAAGGTAAAGTAGTACATATTTAGAATGACCAAAAAAATATAAAAGTAGTACAACATAAATAAAAAATTCTAATAAAAAACAACTAAAAGTAACTTTTTTTCCCTTACATTAATCTTGTGATTATAGAAAAAATAAAAGATGTGCTTTCCTTAATTCCTTTGTCGACCTTTTTGGTTGCTTCAGAACTAAGACTTATGAGTTGTCTCTTCACTTTCCTCTTTCCCATTTTCTTCCATACAATACAAAGTACTAGTACTCCTCTAAAATATATAGAACCTACTTTATCTAAGATTTTGACACGTCACATTTAGATTGAGGCACACAATACCTTTCGGTGTGCCTTCCTACAGTGGATAATTTCTCAACCTCCATGAAAATCGCAAACAAAACATTGAATGTTAAGTGAAGTTCCAACATCATATCTCAACCTACACGCCACTCCAAGTCCAAGGAAGAGAGGAATAAGAATAACTTTCTCACTCTTTCCAAGGTAACCTTTCATCTTCTTCTTCTTCTTCTTTTCTTCATGCAATGCAACTTTGAAAAAATAAAGTGTTTTCTTAATTAAGATCTCTTGTAAGGGTTGAACTTGAACCTTTGATGCTGTGATAGTTTGTTTATTAGGAATTACATGCAACCATTGTTGTAACCCTAATTTTTCTTGTAGGAACCATGGGAGGGAGAATTGGACTGTTGTTTGTTGTGATATTTGGTGTTGTTGCATTGGCTTGTGATGCAAGAGGTCTTGGAAGCCCTTATCAATTGGGCATTCTTGCTGCAAATTCTGCATCTTCTGGTAATTTTATCAGTAGCATTGTTAAGGGCAATTTTATCAACTTTAGGATTAATTGTGTGTGAATTCATAAGCTATTTTTTGAGACATTGTTAAGGGTTTGTTTAGATTGGCTTATTTTAGCATAGCTAGTGACATAAGCGCTTGTGAGTGTGTTTGTTTGAGAGTGCGAATGGAAACAACTTATGATATGTCTATAAGCTCCTTAGGATAGCTTATAAAAAACCCTCCGGTTGGCCTAGTGGTGAAGGCATGGGTTAAGGTTTGAATCCGCTAGGTGCAAACAATTCCTGTGTTGAGTCTAGTGTATACAGAGCTTTGTTGTGGTGGCTTTGACGGGCCTCCTGCAAGTGGACGGTGAGATTGGTCTCTTTATATTAGTCGGTCGCAAGGCTGGATATCTGACTTTAACGCCCCCCACAAGTGGACGGTTCAAATTGGTCTCTTTGGATTAGTCGGTGGCAAGACCGGATACCAAAATTTCAAAAAAAAAAAAACTTAACTAATAGTAGTAGCTTGTATGGAAAAAAATTGACTTTGTTTTATCTTTTATTATAGAAATAGCTTGTACACAAGCACTTATACATTAAGGGTCTGATTAAGTTGTTTATACAAGCAGTGCTTAAAATAGGTTGAGAATAGCTTATTGACATATTGTAAGGTATTTTTCCTAAGTGTATACTACTGCTAGTATAGGTTTTATGTCATGAGATATTCCAAATAAGCTCTTCTAAATGCTCCATTATTATTAGTACTATAGTTGCCAATTTGTCAATAAAATATGAGCCTATATGAAGGGTTTTCAAGTTTTCATCAGATCATTGAAGAAAAATTGGATTGAATGACCATCATGTGAAAATCTTTTATACTTGCAAGAATATTTTTGTGTTAAATGCACTTTGAAATTCAAATGTGGCATGAGTAAGTTGTTTTATTTACTTATCTATATATTGCAGAGTTAGTGAAGATACCGGATGTGTGTGCGCTTTGTGAGGAATATACTACCAAGGCACTTGATTATATAAGTGAAAACAAGACTCAGAGCGAGGTCATTGATATTCTTCACAATACTTGTCGTCAGCTTCACACTTTTGAGAGGAAGGTTGGTCACATTTTGGATCTTTTGTTTTGGTTTAGGTCCCTTTTTCAGTTGTTATGAACTTGTGATAACCAATATATGTAGCATTGACACTTCCACTGAAGGCGTGTCTGGTATCTAACACATGTGACTATGCTCAATTGCTTCAATTTTCTCAAATTATTGTTGATGTATCAGGGTTGTGTCCGGTGTTAGTACTTAGTATCTGTGTTAGTGTTTCATTGGCGATTACTAACTTTAATAGATGCACAATTGAATCAATCATAACTTATTGGAACCTATATGAATTCATGCGTTTCTTCTGAATTTCAGTGTGTCAGTTTGGTGGACTATTATTTGCCACTTTTCTTCTTAGAAATGACCTCCGTTCAGCCTGGAGATTTCTGCAATAAGGTCAACCTTTGCCAGAACATTGCTAATATTTCCTTACAATTTCAAGAAAACAGCTGCGAGTTTTGCGAAGATACTGTTTCAAAACTATTGGATAAGATAAAGGATCCTGACACAGAGGTGAGTTATTTCATCTTGGTACTATATAGTTCAAATTAGACTATCTTTTATGTAGCAAAGTCCATGAGTTGCAGCCAAATCACGATCACGATTTCAATCACCTAGTTCATACTATTCTTGATTGAAATTATATTTAATAGAATGAAATGCTAACCTTTTTTATTTTAAAATGTCAGCTAGAAATAATCGAGACACTATTGAAGGTGTGCAGTTCATTGGACAAGTATGCGAGCAAGGTAACAAAAATTTGATAATCAGTTAACATATGTCTTATAATTGTTTACTAATTACACACCTCATAGAGAAACAAACTCTACGATGAAAATTCTCTTCAAACACTAGAATGAGACTCGTAAAAACATAAAAGAATACTTATTATCTCAGCATCATGATCCCGAAATTTTTCTCAGTGAACTATTTTTTTCCATCCACTGATTTAGTTTTTTCGGCTACTCTTTGAAAATGTTTGCAGTGCAAGAGGATTGTTCTAGAATACGGTCCCTTGGTATTTGAAAATGCGGAGAAGTTTCTGGAGAAGACAGATATATGCACTGCATTACATGCTTGCAAAGATTCAAAAGCACTTGGCAGAGGAATTCTTTCTCACCTCTTGAGTATTTATTATGGCAGCAATATTTTTATGAGAATGGTGCATTTGTTGAAGATTGCTCTATTTTGAGAGAAAAAAAGAGTGATTGAAATTTGAGACATTACTAATGTAAAGTATTAGCACATCATAAAAAGTGTTAGTTCCTAAGAAGTGCTTGTGATATAATCAACCTTGTGTAATACATTATTGAAGTCAACCTAAGTTAAATTTCTAATGTTATGATCAAAGTTTGTTCATTTTGAAAGCATGCTATTGCTACTTGTTTGAGAATGAATTTCTTCTGTCTTTTGTACTGTCAATTCTTTACTCTTATTGAATCCTGCAGCTTGTTTCATATGTTGTGTTGCAATTCTTTGTCCAAAATTTGAATACTTTTAAAAACATGGATCCCCTGCTCAGTACAACCACTCTTAATCACACCATGACCTAGAAAAAATAGCTAATCCAATGAAAAACACCCCATTAAAGTCAAAGATTGGCATGGGCTGCTATAATAACAGAACAACTAAACCTGCAAATAAACCACATTGACAGCCTGCATGAGACAACTATATTGGAGATGTTTGGAGATTTAGTTAATGGCTGGAATCTTGAACAGCCAGCAACAATCATCTGTCGATTGTAGCAATCAAACGATCAAAGCAAAAATTGCTCCTGTCAGCTTAATATCCCTGCATAATGCGATTTGGCTTCTCTTGCACAGTGAGAAATATCAACTGCCAATTTATTTGATCCAGTTACAATATTGATCACGACGGCAAACTATTTCCCTTGCCTCTACTCAAAACATTGTCATTTTCAACATATCTACAAGCTAAAACTCTATACCACAAACCACTCTTCTCAAATCTGATTTTCTAACCCCATTTATCCAATAGAGCTTCATTAAAAACCCTCAAATTTTTATTCCAAAGTCTCCCATATCAATAGCTCTGCAAATTTTATCTCATTTCATCCAATTGATTTTTCTCTCATCCCCTCTCCTTCTCCAAAAGAATTGTTTGAACATAGAATCAAGTGTGTTGGGCAGTCTAGTGACAAAGACTTGAGTCTTGAGAATATGCTCACTTCAAAGTCTCAGGTTCAAATCTTACTAGGCGCTTCCATTTGAAGAGTCTAGATCTTACTTTATCAATCAATATTTGTCAAGTCTTTTTTTTAAGGTTCTCACACCTTTTCACCTATTATTAGGGTATCGTCTGTGTATTGTATATGCGAAAAACTTTTTTCTCCTCTTTCAAACTTGTATTGGAAAAATTTACACAACTCGACGGATTTTTTTATGAGAATATTGAATCCTTCTACCACAATTAGGAAAATAAATTGTCTTAGACCTCTTTGCATATTGAACTCATTAGTAAGATTGTCATTCACCGACATAAAAATCGATGACGTCTTCAAAAATTCTAAAGTCCATTTCTTCCATTTTTTATGAAACCTCATCTTAAACATTACACAATCTAAGAAATTCCAGTCTACTTGTCATAGGCCTTTTAGAAATCTATCTTGAACATAAACACTTTCTTTTTTCTTGTGTTTGGCTTCATCTACAATTTCTTCTACTATTAGAATACCATCAAAATTTTATCTTCCCAAGATAAAAACTTATTGTGTGTCCGAGATAACGGACATATCATCTTTTTGAGCCTGTATGAAAAATCTTCCCAATAACCTTTTAAATGCAATTTATCAGAGAAATTGGTCTAAAATAATTGTTTGGTCGGATTCTTTTTTTTTTAGGATTAGCCCTATGAAAGAAGAATTTTCCATTTAACCATCAGCTCATGACTATGAAACTTCATTATAACTGTAAAGGAGTCAATTTTAATATCCTCCTAAAATTATTTTACAAAACTAAAATTTACCGGCCCTGGACTTTTTTATTATTGCAATTCTATGAAGCTCCGACATGATAATTAGAAGGCGTGTTCCCACACCGGACACATATCTAACATTGACACGTATACGACACGTTATTTAAGTGTTCAACCGAAGAAAAAAATTAATAGAGGGTATATATGTTACTACCTCTGATGGAGGATATATATATTGTATGTTACTACCTCTCTGTCCCAAATTACAAGATGTTTTACACCTTTCACACAAATTAAAAGAAGTAATTAATTTTGTTGGGGAAAGACAAATTATGTGTATAAACATTATCCTTTATTTATTACACATGAAAAAAAATTAATATTTGGAAGAAGAAATAGTAATAAATGATACAAATATATTAGGAAAAACATGACTAATGTTGCATTGAAATTTTAAAATGACTTATAATTTGGGACACATTTTTTTCTGCAAAACATCTTATAATTTGAGACGGAGGAAGTAATTAGATATGTTATATGTTACTATCTCCGTTTTTTTATTATAAGTCGTTTTGGACTTTTTACAAATATTAAGAAAAATAATAATTGTTGTATGAAAATGAGAAATTGAGAAGGTTTTTATAAAATTGTCCTTCATTAATAACATGGAGAATATAAATTTACATAATTGAAAGGAGAGAAAATAATAAATATTTAAGGATATAATAAGAAAAATATCATTAATTATTCATTGGAATTGTAAAACAACATATATTTAAGTACAATTTTTTTCAAAATGACTTATAATACAAAACGGATGGAGTATTTGTCTCTGTTTCACTCATATTATATGTTAATCACTTATAACATATAACTTGTCTTTGGATGAGCCAGAGACTATGACTGATTTTTTCAATGTAGAGTGACTATGATATGATTGGTATAATTTTATTTTAGATAATTTTCCTTAATTAAAAATATTCAATTTAAGTCTTTTTTTATTGATTGACAATATTAAGCTTAAATAAAAAATATATTTTGATTTTCATTTTAAAATCTTCATAAATTATACTCACAAATTACATTATTGTATTAATATAGCCGAGTCTATGTTCGTGTCGTGTCTCATGTCTCTGTTCAAATCTGAGCTTCATAATCGCAATCCAACACAATATTGTAAATTTCTTGTAAAATATTCTCTAACTAACTCTTCCATCTCCTCCCCCGTCACTTTCTTAAATTTTAGATTTATAGAAATAAGGCTAGCTCCTCTAGCCAAGAATTGATTACAAAAATATTATACTATTACTTTCTATTTATCTTCCCCCTTTCATCATGTTACCATTCACTTCCGATGAAAGAATTTCATTTTTTTTCTTCTCTTATTTATATGTGTCCATAAAAGTATTTGGTATTTATTACACCCATGTTTTTTCAATGTACCATGCGAAAAATATTCCTGAAAACTGAAAATATATTTCTGGTTCACATTCACACACACATAGTTCATTCATTTTTGAAATTTGCTCTCTTTTACGGTTAAATTTATTCCAAAAATATACTTTTGGTATAAAATCAGAAATATATTTCCGGTTCAGCCAGTATTAACTCTCCAAGCAACTTAACTAAGGCAAGTTATTAATTGGTGGTTGTTGAAATAGGCTTTGTATCCAGGAGAATTATATTTTCCGAACAATATAGAATATTGCAGAGACAAGTCTGTTCTAAGGGAGAGCTTGCTCATTCACTCATCTAATTTATATTTTTTATCATGCATCTAATTGGTTGGACTTCAAATATTAATATGATTCCACTAAATCAACTCTACTTCCATGATATGATCTAGTTTCTTATTATCAGTAATTTTTTTAGGTGATACTTAAATGCTTAAATGCTTTACTAAATTAGAAACAACGTAACTAAAATCAAATATTAAATGTTTACATGAAAAAATTTCCGGTTCTGCCACTTTTGTTCTCTATGCTGAGTTGTTCTTCTTTTGCTCGGTTCCCCTTTTTCGGTTCAATCATTTTCGTGCTATTTTGTCACATTTTTCAACAAGTTTGTCATATATACATTTTTAAGAACCGGAAGTATATATCCGGTTTTATACCGGAACTGCATTTTTAGTTTTACATAAATACAACTTAAAAATAGTGTGCACCAAAAATATATTTCCCATGGGGTGGAATAAAAAACCCTCTAATTTTAAAAGTTTGTAAAGAGTTGTGGCGTTCTTCCTCTTTGTGTTGAGCTTATCATTTGAAAGGTACATAGATCAATTTCTATGATAGCATACTATTTTGTTTTCGTCCTTAAATTTCCTTCCTACAACACCACTAGTTTTTCTTGACCTATCCATGCATTACAAAGCAACACCACATATATATAAGTCACCTTCCTTAATTTCCAGGACCACCTACATACATATGCAATGATATCTTCATTCTTAATTTCCAGGACCACCTATATACATATGCAATGATAACTTCATTCTTCAGACATGATATGCAATTGTGCCACCATTAATTTTAATTTAAGAAGAAGGAAGAATATTCAGCCATGCATAATGTGTGGAGTTTGTGCGATGTGGAGTATATGTCATGCGACAATAGCATTATTTTCAAGAATATGAGAGGCGGACATTTAGTCTTTGTCGTAATTGTGGCCTTGTGGATTATACCTTGGCGTCACTTTAACTACTCTTTCGACGTACCTTCTCAACTATAACCATTAATGCTTGCACGTATATCTGTTATAGGTAATTCACAAGCTTATAGCAAAAGATTCAATAGGGAATATTTTGTTTGGTTAGAAGTAGACAATATCACTCTCCATTGCATATGTTTAATTCAATCAGACGGTTATTAGCACAACGTGCTACCTAACACATGAATGGTTTCAACCGCTCTTAATATATATGGGTGAAATGCGTCATTTTAGGTATTCGAATTTACTCTCACTTTCCTATTTTTTTATTCTCTCAGGGACTTTGACGTTTTGGAGTGCTAATCTTGCAGGTCAGCCTCTTTTTCGCCACACCGAAAATTTGCTCCACTGATTCAAGACATCATCTCACCATGTTATTAAACATTGTGGTCCCATAACAAAATAGTGGAACCATCAGTGCGAGTTGAATTTTGATTCTTGTGAATTTTCACACTCAAATCCCTCCTTATCCAAAAGTCCATATCATCGATCTTATTTCTTGAAGTTCAACTTCCTCCTTAAACAAATCTATCGTCAAACTCATCAAGTAATGTGAGTCCATAGTCATTCGACTCGTTGCTCAAGGACAAGCTGTTGCTTAAGCTTTTCCTCTCCCTCCTCCCTCTTCGGTTCAAGGCGATCTTGTTTTGGTAGTGTCTCCATCGAATCCTACGAAACAAGAGTTTACTCCTCCAACAGTCCAATAAGGAACATTCCAAGATCTCCCGTTCTTCAGATCTATGCAACATATTCACCAATGTAAACCATCACATAGACCTCTTCCATTACCTATCATACTTTGACAGTAAATGCTCATAGGCCTTCAGCTATTACAAGCAAACCTTGGAGTACAGGGAGTAAAAAACCCGGTGAACATCATCTATAACTTGGTGCACCATACTAACTCACAATTCTTGGCAAAAAGACAATTCATAGTTGATGAGTGCCCGTAACATAATACGTCAAGGAACATCATTGTGCGGGAGGAGGTTTCCCGGGACAATCAAGTTGGTGTACTTAAGTTAGACTCTATTGATAGAGTTGCACCATATGGAGAAGCCCCGAGCTTACAACTGACATCGAGGACATATAACTCACACACCCAATTCTGAAGGGGGAGCGGTATCCATACTCTTCCCGAGGTTTACCTCCCTAGTCTTTGCACTAACCCTAATCGGAGCCGCGATGATGTGGGAGCATAGACTCATGGAAAGACCTTTGTGACAACTTCACCATCGAGTTTACTACAAAAATGTGGCAACCAACAATTATGCTCGTACTCAGCCAGGTCACTTAGCTAAAGAAGGAAACCACGCGTGATTACATTGACCGCTTCACACAAGTGCTAGTAATGGGCGATACAAATGACGGTTTGAAGTGATGGATGTTTAAGAAAGGATTGATATCAGATAGCATGTTTCGAGAAAAGCTAGGGATTGATATCGGATTTCAGAGAATCATCTCGGGCTAAGAAGTCCAAATACTTTCATTTTCATAAGACACGATCACAACACAAACTATTGCATCCATATGAAGGATGTGATAAAAGAGTTAATTAAGAAAGGGTGACTCACTGAGTACACCCACGATGGTGACCGGAAAAGAGGCCAGGACCATAAAAAAGCGCGTAGGATCCAGGAAGATTCACCAAAGTAGAAACACTCCTCTCGCTTGGAAAAAAGCATCCTCCAAGGATGTAATTGAGGTTGTGACTATAGCCAAAAGAGGGAAAGACAACATCAATGAAGAAGAGGAAGACCTAAAAAGGGACGTCAATACATTGCATTCATTATTGGTGATCTTCCAAGGGAAAAGAACCTTTCCAAGGGAATCATGAAGAGGAAAATTGTCAAGCTGGTGGTCGTGAGCAAGGAAGAATGGAAGGCTTCGATCAAGGAAGCAAAAATATCTATCATTGGTTTTTCTGGATAGTGAAAAGGTATGAGGAATTCCAAATGAGATCTTTCTTATAGTGATAACCACTACCATCGCCAATTATGATGTCTCGTGAATCCTCTCTCTTGCGATATCATGTACTCAGACCTCTTTGAAAAGTTTTGGTTGAAGAAGGAGAAATTATAGCCTTATGAAGGATATGAACTATAAGATTTCAATGGCATGGTAACCCACCCCTGGGGATATGTCAAACTAATGGTCACTTTGGAAGAAGGAAGAGACACCAAGACAATCGACTTGCAATTTCTGGTGCAAGAACTTAGAGGTCACTTTGGAAGAAGGAAGAGACACCAAGACAATCGACTTGCAATTTATGGCCAGGCCCTTCGTAACAACCTTATATGCAAGAACTTCCTTGGTCTATCTCAAGTTGAAATACCACAATATCTACGACAAGTGGATGACAATATAAGTCGACCTATCAGGAGAAAAAAGGATATACAAGACTCTGCAGCATGACTAAAAGAAAGACAAAGGAAAAGCAATGGAGATCAACTTAGACTTCTTCGTTGTGTAGTTAAGGGATATGGAAATTAAGCCCCTAACAGGTAAAGTAAAATAATCTAGTCAGACATCTGCAAGAAGAGACTCTGGACGAAGGTGAAGTCAGCCGTCACGTTCCCTACCAATTCCCCCAATGACCAATAAGTTGTTCATCTATTTTTGTTCCTATTTATAAATCTTTTATCTAAATTTTTGATATTGCTTTTCTGTGGAGAGATTGGATTCCTTATAAAAAAACTAACATTAATACTTTTGTGTGCTCTTAACTTATTTTAAAATTTTAGTTTAATCTTCTTATATAGGTAAGTTTATTTTTTTTTGAAATCTTGGTATCCGGCCTTGTGACCGACTAATCTAAAAGGATCATTTCCACTGTCCACTAGCGGGGTCTCATTTAAAGGCAGAGCAAAACTCTGTATGGATTGGCTCAACATAAGGGTTGGTGGTGTAATACGGTGAACTGACTTTATTTGAAATGTGCGGATAGCAAGAGTCGCCACCGAATTTTATTTTATCCAATTATAGAAAGGCTAAAAGAACAGAAAAAGACCTTTTAAAAAGATTTTGAGTTCGGGGGGTAAGTTATATAAAGGGAAGGTGTAAGGCACCCTTTGCATCCATGGTTTTCCATGGGCTCTTAATTGCTTAGCTCACTTGTCTGTTTTGAAATGTTTGAAAAGGAGGTGTGAAAAGTAAAAACTTTGAAGAAGAACTTTAGCTTGTAAATAAGCGTAGTCTTTTTGAATTTGATTTTGAAAAGGAGTGGGAAAATGTTTTAAATTTGAATTTGAAAAAGAGCAAGCAATTAATAGCAACTGCCCTAAGTTTTAAAATTCGTTCTTTTAGCTTTTCAGGGCGAAAGGGTCTATCCATACCATAAGAGGGCAGGAAGTCTTTCAATTGAATGTTTAAGGGTCATTGAGAATAATCGTTCGCCATAAGACTGTCCCTACCATAAAGAGGGAAGGTAGTCTAAGGGAAGGATATAATAGTCATTTTATCTTTTTAGGCATCATGCGAGGATACCTTAGCAATAGGGACAATCATTTTTTATAAGGCAACCTCGAGGGAGTTTCAATAACTTTGAAGGCAACATGCAATATTGCTTTAGGTATCCTCGGAATCGAGGGACTTGACTATTTTTAGGCAACAAAATTACGGCAACAAGGCAGCAAGTGATAAGGCAACAGGCAACAAGAAGGGTTACCCTAAAGGTGTGTGGGTGCACAATCATGTGGTTAACTTCGATGACATTTATCTTGTAGTTAGGTGATTCTAAATTAGTTATAAGCTTGCACTCCCTAGGATTACTAACCACGCAGTTTTAATATAAGTTCCTACGCTATTACAATAAACACTTGTGGGCATAAATTTAAAGGCAGAAATTAAAAGGCAGGAAATAAAAGGCCCTAATTACTATTACATCAAAATTGAATAAGCGACCTATACACCTTCTAGAATTTAAATAACAAAAATTAAATAAACAACAAATAAAAAATGCAGGCAAAATCGAATAAAGGAAAAATTTAAATGGCGGAAATTAAATATTTAAATAAATGCCATAAATAAATAAATAAATAAAGGCAAAAGTAAAATAAAGGCACGCGACAATCATAGAGTGTGTGATGAGAAGAGAAATTCGCAAATAAAAAGGATAAGTTTAGAAAAACATGGTTAAAAGGGACCTTGACCTACAGTGGATAGACAACCCTTACATTACTGATAGTCACATGGTTTTGATTAAAAGGTTAAATGTAAAACCTAAAATTCAAACAATTAAATAACCTAATGTTATCAATTACTAACCCTAATTAATTTAAACCCAAAACTAATTAATCCTAATTTAATTTTAATTAACTTAATTGTTTAATTAACCTAATTAAATACACTAATTATTTTATCTAATCAAACCTAAATTAACTAAATTAATTAAGTAATAAAAAAGTTAATTTTAATTTTATATAAAAAAGTTAAATTTTAAATAGAAACAAGAGAAAATATAAAACTATACCGTTAAAATAATAAGAAAAATATAATAAAAAGGGTTAATACCATTTTACCCCCTACCATATAGGTCATTTCTGGTTTACCCCCCTGTAAATTTTTTTTTTTGAAAAACAACCTTGCTATTTCAAAATACTAACTTTTTAGCCCCTAAAGTCAAAATCCGCAGGAAAATCCGAAAGAAAATCCGCAGGAAACCTGCAGATTTTCTTGCGGATTTTGACTTTAGGGGCTAAAAAGTTAGTATTTTGAAATGGCGAGGTTGTTTTTCAAAAAAAAAATTTACAGGGGGGTAAACCAGAAATGACCTATATGGCAGGGGAGTAAAATGGTAATAACCCTAATAAAAAACCTAGCGTTGGGGATTCAGTGTGGTGTTCCATTGAGGGTGCATGGTGGGGAGCTTTCCTGAAGGCGTCGGATTTGAATTAGTGGAGATCCGTTGGTATGTGAAGAGAGGTGTATCGTATAACCATAAGGACCGCATGCGCTGGATTTGTGATTCTGCAAGTAATTGAAAAACAACAAACAAAACGTAAAAATTCTTAGAAGGAAGCCGGGATCGAACCTGAGACATGTTGGTGATAGAAAGCGCTAGCCACTAGGACACTTTGATTTAGTTGTCATCTACACGCATTCGTTGGATATAGTACGCTTCTTCGTGTTTTTTTTCAAATGCTGAACACACGTGGGCCTCATGTCTCGCAGCGGACCAATAGGAATTAGAGAGAGGAATTGAAACTTTTAACCAGCCAATGAGATCAACACACACGCGGAGAGAGGGAGAAAGAATGTTTGACCAGCGAATGGGGGAGAGGGAAGCGTCCACGCGTGATTCCACTACTATCCAGTACTGTTCATCATCTCTAACCTCATGCACCTGCGGAAATACATGCAGATTTTTCCATGGTTTTTCCTGCGAAATTTCCTCCAATTTCCTGCCATCATTAAAACTCAAACAAAATGCATTAAAAAAATATAAATCGTGCCCAGTCCCACTAATTGACATGCTACGAACACGATGGTACGTTCTTTTTGGTCCGAAACCGCATGGAAACATGAGAACGAAGAGGTGTCTTAGTTATGCCTTAGCCATGGTATTTCCTATTCCACACGTTCAAAGTATGAGAGAGATATGATCAGTCAAAGTTGGGTTGACTTTTAGTTCAAAACCCTTATTTAGCAACTTGGACTTTTGTGGATTTTTGATCTTTCATTGATGAATCATGATCAAATCTTGATCAAATGATGAATGTGCCTTCAAAATATTGATGTTGACCAAAAATCAGGAGTTTTGACTGTGATTTGACCATAGTTGACTTTTAGGTCAAACTGGTCGACTGTTGACCATTTGAGCAGTTAACTGAGCAGTCTTATGAATCAGAGCTTGAAACTTGACATGAGAATCCTTTGAAGCATATGAGATACCATGGATTCCATTTGAGGCATATGAATTTGATTTTCCTTTGAGAAATACAAAACCCTAGTTTAGAGACTGTTGTTTAGGAGAGAGAGACTGCATGCTTCCTTCTTGTGTATCTTTGAGTATTTGAAAGTCAGATGGACTGAAATATAGATAAATATATTGGGCAAATTTTGGGGTATGACAGGTGGCATCTAGTAAGATTCGAACTCAGGACCTTGAGAGGAACACACTCTCAAGACCCAAGCCTCCATCACTAAATAAGTTGGTCATTTAGTTTTAAAAGTGATTAATTTGATTCTTTAATTTAAGTAAGATATCATATTTGTTCGGTGTTGAGCTTTGTTGGGTTATTATTGAGGAGAAATATTCACATTGAATCAAGCAGTCGCCTAAAAATCAAAGACTCGCTCAAACAAGTGAGAGAGACATCACATATTCACCCACAATTTTAAAGTGATATGTGTATGAGTCCTCTCACTTATAAAGTGTCCAACCTTCACTTTTCCAAGCAATGTGGAACTTACACAACTCACATTTATTTCTCAACAATCTTCCCCTCAAATGTGAGTCCATCTATTATACTCTCCCTTGAACGGAAACTCTTTCATCCACATACTTATACCGCCTTTGACAGGCCACCATGTCAGAAAGACTTTCAATACAAAAAGTCAGTCCCTTACTCGAACCACCGTCTCTGATACCACTGTTGGATCATCTTTGAGGGGAAAACATTCACATTAGGTCAAATACTCACCTAAAGGTCAAAGATTCACCCAAATAAATGAGATAGACATCACATATTCATCAAAAACCCTAAAATTATTGATGTATGAGTCCTTTCACATAAAGTGTCAAATTCTCTTTTTTATTTCAAACAATATTAGACTTACAAAACTCACACTTATTTTTCAATAAGCTTCACTTTTACTCATTTTATTTTATAAATTTCATTTTGTGACTCTCAATCAAATTTCACATATTAAAAAAAGGGTTAAATATATAAACCCTCCTGTAATGTTAGCGAATTCAATTTTTAGCCCCTCGTAAAGTTTTTTTTTATTTCCACCTTATCTTATGTTGATTCCATCATATATACCCCCACTAGCCAGATGTCATGGAATATTTGGATTTTTTTAAAACTATACACAGGTGGCATTTATATTTACACACATGGCATATTTGTTTAATTATTGGCTGATGACATAAGTTATATGTAGTTATAATTGGGGCAAAATCAAAATTAGGGTGTAGAGAACGAAGCACGAGTGAAGAAAACGAAGAAGGCTTGCGAAGAAGACGACAATGGGTGGAAGCAAGTGTTCATCAACGAGTAAGGGTTTGCCAAGATGTGGGTGCAACGAATCCATGAAGTTGTTGGTATCTAACACCCTCGAAAATCCAAGCATAAAATTTTGGAAATGCAGAAATTCCTTGGTGAATTTTATTCAAGATTGTAATTCCTCTACTGATTTAGAGTTTCAGTTATTGATGTTATAATATTGGGGAAAAATTGCAGAATGGTTGCAGATTGTTTCTCTGGGGTGACATGGTTAGAGAGGCTGAAGTTTCATCGTCCAGATGTTGCGATTGTCACGTTGAGGATAGATCAAAGAAGGTGGAAAAATTGAAGAAAAAGGTTGCTTTAGAAAGGAAAAATAATTTATGGATGATGATTGCAATTGTTCTGGATGATGATTGCAATTGTTCTGACATGGTTAGGTGATCATTTTGTAAAACCTTATTGGTTTGTCATGGTTGGTAATTGGTCTGTTATTGAAGTTTGTAATTTTAAATGATAATTGAAGTCTGTAATTGGTCTGTTATTGATGAATGAAATTTTATGTTATGTGTAATTTCATTTTCAAGTTACATTCATTTAATTCAAGTTTAACTTATTCTCATTTCAATGGTAATTGTAATACAAAAGGTTTAAACAATTTTTTGACAGCATAGTTGAAATAAGTTAGATTACCAAAATGGTGCATATGTCTGTTACAAAAGGTTACATCATTACCAAAAGGCACACTTGGTGCATAAGTCTAAAACAAGATAACAAAAGGCACACTTGGTGCATATGTCTAAAACAAGATAACAAAAAGCACACTTGGTGCATATGTCTAAAACAAGATAACAAAAAGCACACTTGGTGCATAAGTCTAAAACAAGATAGAAACTTCATCAAACTTAGTGCATTAGTCTCTAATTTTCTTGGTCTTCCAAGTCTTCAAAAACCTTGTTTTCACTCCTAGTTTGGAGTCTTTTGAACCTGACTTCTCTCCTGCTTCTTCTATGGTGATTGGCTGCTCACTAGACTCTGGCCAAGTAATTGGTTTCTTAAATCAATTCAGCTTGATCCTTTCACTCTGTCTTCTTTTTGAAACAGGCTTCTATCCTTTCTGTTTCTTTGGTTGCATTGGAATTGAATTAGCCACATTAGATGTAGTCTGACTCATAACAGTTGGTACAACTATTTCAGTCTCAGTCTGAACATCATTGGGCAATTCATAGTCAATTACTATTGTACTATGTCCATCAGTAGGAAGTGAATTATCTGCACCATCCATTGTATTATCTCCATCATTAAGCCATGCACTCTCAGCTTCAGCAGTCTTTTAACTTTCCTCTGCACAAACGTTAACATGTAAGATTATTGTACAACACTATGAATTTGGATAAAAATTTACAAAAACATTATACCTTTCTTTTCAAAGCATTGGGATCTTGTGTCAATGACTTGCAAGTCAATGCATTGTGACCAAACTTGTCACATTTTGTGCACTTTTATCAATATATATTCCTTTTGAATCTCTAACACTTTAGTCCATAAACGAAAAGTACCTTTCTTATACCCTCACCCACTCACCAACTTGCTAATACTATCCATTGTCCAGTTAGTAACTACAAGCCCATTTACAGTCGAATCAACCCCCCCTCTGTAAATAATTTCATCTGGATTAACCCTAATAAATTCACCCGTATGGTAAAACGTAACAGTAAAAGGTTCGAAATCCTGTGCATATATCTTAATCAGTAAGCATAATAGAAGCACCGTATTACAATTTAAGTATGATGAAGTTTCAAAATACAACATCCCTTGGACATTGCAGGCTCCGTCGTCGTCTTCGTCATCTACTGAGTCGTCTTCTTCGCAAACCCTATTTTTGATTTTGCAAGGGGGGTATAAAAGAAGTGGTGACTTTGTTTAGGACTTATGTCATCAGCCAATAATTAAACAAATATGCAATATGTGTAAATATAATTGCCACCTGTGTATAATTTTAAAAAATTCCAAAAATTCCATAACATCTGGCTAATGGGGGTATATATGATGGAATTAACATAAGATAGGGTGGAAATAAATAAAAAAAACTTTACGAAGGGGTAAAACCTGAATTCACTAATATTGCAAGAATTTATATATTTAACCCTTAAAAAAAATATAATTATGGTATAATTTTGGCATCAGTAAAATTTACGATTTTTGTTAAACTATGTATTCACTTCTAATTCATAAAAATTATTAAACAGTATACTTTTAGCTTCTCATTAAAGATGAAAATCATATATTTTTGTAATTATAAATTTAAAGAATGAAAAGTGAATAGAATAATAAAAACAAAATTATATACATATTTTTAATAAATATTAACATGTGCGTAGTTATGGTTATGGAGAAATGTTAATAATGTACTTTATAAGAGACTTAACTTTATTATTAAAATTCATATCAATCCGATCAAATCATGTTGACTTTATAGTGCGATCTATATTAACTTTTCATGAATAAAAAATATATGCTAACAAAAAATATGTGTTAAAGAATATACTAGTAGCATTATATAAAGAGATATTTCATGAAGTTATCCTTGTTTCTCTATTTAATAGTTTATATATAGCATGCTATTGAACTTTTATATAATTTATTAAGATTAATGGTCCTAATGATATTATGATGTGAAGGAAATTATTATTCTTTGTATAACATTCCAATTTTAGTAATGTTGTGATAAGGTTGGTGATTAAGAAACAAATTTCCTTGATGTGAAGGGATAAGCTCGATCTACGCATGATCATCATTCATATCCATCAGTTTTTTTTATTTTTATCATAATGATATGAAGTAATGCTATTCATACACCCGATTGTTACACTAATACTTACACTCAACAGTATTTTATAGTAGTCACTAAATTTAGTTAGTGTAGTGTAAAAATTTGGTTAATGAAGAAATGAAGTTGGTTAATGCAACATTCAGGTATTAAAAATAATTTTAGCAGTCACCAAACTTGGTTAATGCCGTGTAAAAACTTGGTTAATGCAGTAATGAAGTTGGTTAATGCACGTCCAGGTATTAAAAATAAACGTCCGTACATGAATAATATCCGTTCGTACATGAATAGAATCCGTCCGTACATAAACAATATTGTCCGTACATGAACAGTGTCGTCCATACATACGATGTAAGTGTAAGATTTGTTGTAAGAATAACATATATGTAATATTATATAGATATAAAATGGCTTAATGAATTTCTTATCAGTGAATTATGTATTCTCAGTCACAATGTTAATATTGATAGATTAAAGATTTTCTGTAAGAATGATTTAAATAAAAAGCATAAATTATTACATGTGAATATACCTATGATCTAAACGTTTTAGCGCTAGATCACACATGCACCCTATTATATGTAAATATGATAGTGGTGTTTGATAACAAAAAATACTTCATAAGTGTGTATCAGTATTATAGATGATTATATTATTTAATGTATATCTTCACTTTTTCAATTATTTGTTCAATATATGATTGTTTTTTTATGTTTTTATTCATTACTTTTAGGTTTTAAAATAATGTTTCTTTTCGATAAGGCAAAGAAGCATCTAAGAAAAAGTACAAATCGCACGCTTAGTTTGAGATATAGTCTAGATAGGATTAGTTTTAAAAAGATGAGTTAAGAAAAAATAGGTTTAATACATATAAAACATGATATTTTGTTAGTTGATAAGTTGCGTTAATTTTAACTTAGGTGGTGGCAAACGTCTGAGTAGTGGCCAAGTATCCTATGGTACTTGCACCAACTCTTATACATCCTTAGGAGTAAGTGGTTTAGAAATGATCTTGATTTGGTAGACGTTTTAGAGGATCCGTTCTCTTTGTGTTGAGCAGGGTGAAATGCTCCAAGGGTCTTTCGACGGGCTTGAAAAACAACTTTTTTTTTGAATTGATATTGAAATTTGATTCCTCCGTTGACCCTGTACTTTAGATTTTTCGCCGTCTTTCTCGCTCTTTCATCTCAGGTTCTTTTCTCAACGTTGTTATCTTCTGTTTGGATATAACATTTTTGATCTTTCCAGGATATCCTCCATTATGTTTGCCGACCTTTGGACCAAGGATTCCTTGTAATGCTCGGTCTTGAGGTCATTTTGGAAAGCTTCAACAAACATCTCTTGGTTTGAGTTGGCGAAGGTCTACTCATTAAATATGGCAAAATACTCATGTAAGGACTTAGAATAACCCTGTCAAATATGGAAAGGCTTGCAGTGGAAACCTTTATGTGCTTGTTGGCCACAAAGTGGCGAACCATTTCTTTCATCAAACCATGGTAGCTTGACATTAAGAACTACAGAAGGCTCATGTACCATCTGAGGGCTGCCTCTTTGAACGGTTTAACCATCAATTTTCACTTCAGCAACTCATCTACTCCAATGATAATCAGGAGTGCACACAGGTTGGGTTGGACCGAGTTTGGCCTAACCTGTTATCCAACCCTTTCAAATTTCAATGGGTTAGGTTCATCGTCCAACCCACAATTTCACACTCAAAACCAAACCAAACTAACCTGTTCCGTTACGGGTTGGATTGGATTGCATTTGCGAGTTGTGTTTCAAATAAAAAAATATTTTGCAACTATAAAAAAATTGTAAGACAATTCAATACACTTACATTCATTTCTAACACTCAAATTGGATGAAATACATTGTATAATGTCTAATAAAAATCATCCACTTGACATAACACTTGATAATAGTAAACAAATTTGTAAGACACATTATTTTCATAAAATACGTAAGTTGAAAATGATACGAAAGAAAATAATAAATAACACTTATTCTTAGAATTACATAAATTAATTAGTCTAGTTGTAATATTGGTTGTGATAAATTTGTTTTTTGAAAAAATTATGGTTAGTAGAAATATATTAGTTTTATATTTTTATTTAAAATAATAATAATAAATAAGAAATTACTAATGTTACATCAACGGGTTAAGTCAACGGGTCTGTGGGTCGAAAAACTCAAATCTAATACCCCAACTAAACTATACGGGTTTGGCCAAATATACTCATAAATGAATGGGTTCAGATAATTTATGGATTGGTTCGGTTTGGGTCAGCACGTTCGTGGATCGACCCGCACCCATTAATACCCCTACATTTGAGTGTTGATGGCTAATAAATGCTCCTGGGGATCTCTCTTGCCATCGAACATTATTTGAAATTTTCGAAAACCAGAGCACCCCAGATCTCTACTGTGAGTGGCCGAGGATCTGTGGGCTCCTCGTTCTCGACCACACCCAACTCGACGTGTTACTGTTGTTGTAAATCATGAACGCTCTCCTGCAAGGCTTCGTTTTGGCAACACAACTCATATATAGCAGCCAACATCTTTGTTATGGCAGCTCACTATTGTTGTTGTTGGTGGTGGTGGCGGACCTTGTCGTCATTAGATGAGGTCGGACTATTGTTGAAAGTATGGTGGGACTCAAGTCAGTTTTATCGGGACCCGCGATAGGCGTCAAATGTACTTGTAAAAGTACATCAATAATGACTCTACTAATGAAGACCAATAAAGCCACAACCGAATCATCTTGTGAATTGTGTATACTTGTTTCTCTTGCGTGGTATATCTAACTCGCCTTGAGCGAAAGTCCATCATAGACAATTTATTGTGATTACTCCCGATTGATATGACCATGCTTATAGAAAATCACATTTGATTGTTCCAAATCCTAGATTCTGGTATTCATTCATCAACCATAAATATATTCTCAATCATATCTCAATCAAATATTGACTTGCGTTAGACTTAGGTTGACATAGCCAATCTCACCCATTAGCTATTTCAACCTGACTCTGCTCTTCTAGCAATCCTCAAATGAGACGTATGTCAATGGATTCGATTAGACTCACATCCACTTCAAGACTTATTCAAAAAATCAGACAAATACACGTCTCCTCAAAAATGAACTCCATAAGAGGGAAGTACTTTCTTAAAATAAACCAAAAAGAAATCAACATATACACCGACGAATTATTTTAGGTGAACACTCCGGTACCCTTGAGTTTAGATGGGTACCGGTACCCTCGACCAATCAAATGCTATAATTTCATGTCATGTCACTTATTTATTTAAATTTATTTTAAAATAAATTAACATTTAATAACAATTTACACTAAAGGTACCTTGAATTCATGGGTACCAAAAAAATTTACCATTATTTTATCCAACTTTTTAAAAATAGTGTACTAGTTGCCACCTTAAGAGAGTTATTCTTGGATTTGTACCATGGATGACTTGCTCACCGTAAAATAACCTACTTTCAGCTACCACGAGGCTTCAAAGCAACGTGTCAACCCATGATGCATTTTTTCTCATGAGAAGTTTCATTCTTTGTCTTTGTCCCAACAATAAAACAAAACATGCCAATTTTACTGATTTTTTTCCGGTTAAGATAAATAAACTATATTATCTTAACCTTTTTGTTGGTAATGATAATCAAATTAGTATTTTTCTTTTGTATTAATTAAACTACACGATTCATATAAAAAAAGTAATTTCATATATTTATTGAAGATTTTATTAATTGGTAATATGTAATTCTTTGAATCTTGAAGCATTTTCTAACCTTGTTCTAGGATCCAATTCACTTAAATATTTTATTATATAAAAAATAATAATTAATACTACTACATCTCACTACTGATGGCTCAATGGGCGTGCATGGTTTCCGTATAAGTTGGCAAATTAGGTGAATATTTTGTCCTTAGATACAACTTTGCTTCTAAGAATACTACAAAATAATTGTCACCAATAATATTATAAAGTTTTATTTGATGGAATGAATTGGAATCATTTGACGGTTGTTGATATGCTTCAATTTTCAAAAAAATTATATAGGTTTGATGCTAAATATCTTTGAACTCTTTAATATTTTAAGATCAACAAGGCAACAACTTGTGTTTTTAATATAATTTAATTTTAAAAGAGCTTATCACAATCTTTTCTACCTCGTCTTACTTTAACTTTTTAAAAATGTGTTTGTTGTTTGAGATTAGTTTAATGTATGTTTAGATAAGTTGTGTACTCTTATTTTTCTTGTAATTTTTAAGTTATCTCGAAGGGTTCCAACGTCCAACATTTTTAAACTAAAAAGAATGCAAATACACCATTGTTTAAACTATTAGTGCTTTCCTGGTTGACATGAAAGTAATCTAAACCATTATATAAGTGCATGTGATCAAAATAATACAAATAATTATATATAAAAGATATCAAATAATACAAGATACATAGTGAAACTAATGAACGATATAAAATGTACGTAAAAGCTTATCGAAAACAAAAAGCAAGAGAAAATCAAACATAAAAACTAGACTAACAATGCTTAAAAAAATCAGGGTTACCATCAAAAGAATCAGGCTAGAGTCCAAGAAAAATGAACCATCATCGATATAGCAGAAATCTCCACGTGCAGCTTAGGATCACATTCCAAAAAAATCAGAAGACACACTTGAACCACTATTGGTGTAGGCAAAAGATGAAGTTCACTAGTCAATTAGAGAAAGAACAAACACGCTTCGAGGACTTATCAAAAGCCACTTTCAGGTAAGGAAGATATATACATTTATCTTCCAAGAACTCCTCGTTAATCGGCGATCATGTAAAAATAAAATTATTTTAGATTTTCTATAAAATTCACACCATTGAATGTCAAATCATAATAAGACCGCCTCTAATCCTTAACAACTCCCTTAAGGAGAATAAAATCTCAAACAAAGATATATAGAATATCACTTGATAAGACAACTACCCTTCCCAACCACAGAAAATCCTATACTACAGAGTTGCAGAAATAAAACAAGTGACAAACAATTGACAGGCATACTCTAAAGACCTAACATATAATCCACAAGAAATACTAGTAGGATCTAGAATAATTCGTCTATTACTCAGATTATCTCTGGTTGAGATCTTATCTTGGAGAAGTTGTTAAGAAAATACAATCGCTTTCGAGGGAGTCCAACTATTACAGATGGAAGCTATCGAACAACTTAAACTATATGGAAAGGAAGAAATAGAAGCATTGGACTTAAAAAGATTGTAATAGGCAAAAGCGATAATGTAGATATTATTCTCTCCCGCCGACCAACACCAACGATAATGTAGATATTATTCTTAATGATCAGGATAAGATAATCCACCAAGCCTTTCTCATAATCAAAGAGAGGTTTCCTCTAAAGAAAATTTTAGACCATATATAACCCCATGTTCCCAAAAACCAATATCATCCACCTTACTCCTTTTTGCTTAGATATTGGGAAAAGTATATCAAAAGTAATAAGAGGTATGGGCCTCATCCAAGGGTCATTCCAAAAATATGTGAGCATACCTGATGTTAATGTCTGCCTAAAATTATCCACAAACTAATCCGAGGAGTCAGTAGATTTAGAATCTGAAAGGGAGACATCCTTTCCCCCAAGGAGAAGCAGACAAGAGTCTTGACATCCTACCTCCACTAAAGAAGGCAACAACCTAAATCTCATATCTAGCAGTCAAAATTCAAAGGCTGGTGAATTCAAAAATCAGACACCACCTTCATTTGTGTATTTAAGAGCTAGATTTACTAAGTGAATGTCATATACTCCAAACCCACAGTTCTTCTAGGGTTTAAATACATCTGCCTAGCTAACTAACTCATGTAATCATATCATTATCATTAGTCTCATCCTATAGAAACCTCCTCTGAAAGCTTAATAATATTCTTCCAAACCTTAAAGGTCATCTTGAGGAAAGAAAATAGAAATAACATTCAGAAAAAAAAGTTAACTACACATGATTACTTTATGGTCAAATATCTTTTTTCTATAAAAATGTCTATTTTATTTATGACCAAATATTTTTTTTAAAATAAATTTATTATTAGTAGTTTAATTTTTTTTCAAATTTAAATCAATATAATTATAAAAAAATAATTAAAATATATATTATTAGTTAGGATATTATCCTTTTTGTTTCATAATAATAATCTCATTTATTATATTTATACAAATTTAAAAATAATATTATTTCATATAATTATTTATCTTATATTTTCATAAATATAAAATAAATAATAATAAGCTGAGATTAAGAGTACAAAGGAGTATTTAATATTTAATAATTAATATTATATTTGATCATCTGTTTGTTTGAATAAATTTAATTGTAAATGTGAAAATTATCATGGGTATAGAAGTAATAATATTCTTGGTAGTAAAATGAAACACTTTTGTTAATAATAAAATGCTGATTTAAGAAAAAAACCAACCAAAAAGTTGTTAAGTCCGAAAAAAGAAAAAAAAATAACAGTTTCAAAAAATCTCAAGGGTTAAACTTAGGCAGTCTAAACTCATTTTTTCACAATATAAATAATTTCAATAAAATGATTGTACACGTTAAGTATACTAGTTTGATAATTCTTATTGGTGTAAGCGTCTAAAGTATTTTTTTTGTCATCTCTCTTAAAATATGAGGATAGTTGCTTTATATAGGATCCCAATACTCCGGTGCTTTAATGACTGATTTATTTGTCATTACGACTAATGTCTTTTGGTCCACCTAAAGGGTGATTAATATGAATAAAGTATCGCACCTTTTTGTCTAAGGTCGGCCATTTATAGTTACTTATGTTATGTGAATACTCCGCCAATGCGTATACTAGATAACTTATCTTGATTCGAACATTTCACGCACATGGATTAAGTTGGGGCAAGTAGCTTCCCACCTGAATAGAGGACCTAGCCTAAAGACCATATCTAACATGTCTGCGATGTACATTGTCCCCCAAGAATGGGGCCTAATGAGGGAAAAGCTTCAGAAAAAAATTCAAAATGTGCACAGTCTTCCAAACATGATCATGAGGCACAAAGGGCGTGAAGTGCTTTAGATGGGAAATACGAGATGTGCACGACCTACCAAGCATGAGGTCCAAAGGGGCGAATTGATTTATGGAGAAAATATCCAGAATGTACACAATCTCCTAAGTATGAGGCCCAAAGGGGTGAAGTGCTTTATATGAGAAATTCTAGATGTACACAATTCACAAGCATGAGGTTTAAAAGGGTAAAGTGCTTTAGGGGGAATCCGAGATATACACATATGTCTAACCTTTATCATTACTTCTTTTAGAGTTTCATTGTAATCATTAATTATTTCCTCAAGACTCACATAGAGGTTGGCTCATCATGAGGCCTATGTCTCTAGACAACTAGCCATAAATGTGATTGGTTCACTATCTTCCACTTACGCTTTTAGATAAATTCTTTCTTTCTTTTTTAAACCTAATTTGCATTTCTTACTCTTTCAACATTCTTTTGCATTTCCTAAAAATTCATTTTTCTTAATTTCTATTCATTATTAGTTACTCGTTGCAATACAATTTCAATCATTTTCTTATTTGATTTGTAGTCATGGTTTCTATTCGCGAGTTTGATGAGATTGAGAAGGTTGTTGAGCCAAAACCATTTCGGAGAAATATGAGTTGTGAAATCAATATCTAAATACTTTGAAATGAATGATCGAAAAAATGAATTAAAAATTCGTGGAGAGAGAAAAATATTAGGTTCTTTTATGTGTTATTCTAATGTCATTGTTTTGATGTACAACCCCAACAATGAAGTCTAAAAGAAAAAATTACTTTAGATTTAAAATGGTACAATAATAAATACATGAATAATATCATAAAATATTACTCCATTCATCCTAGACCAACTCACCAATATTTTAAAAATATATTAACAGAATAATATTTATAATAAAAAATATTACTATACATTAACTCATTCAATGTTATCAAAAGTGAAAAATTTAAAATATCAAATTAAAAGTACCATAAATGCTATTAGTCAACATATCTAATTAGAAATTTTGTTTTCAAAAAACATTATAAAATTATTTTACAAATAAATCATTGATTCTGGACGGAGAATAATAATATATTTAAAACAAAAGTTTTTCTAGACCAAAAATAAAATTAAAAAAATTAAAAAAAAAACAAATAAATGGGTATGAGAATGAGACAGAATATAACGTGTTACGTGAGTATCATTCCCAAGGAGGTGTTAGTATAAACAACTCAAAAGCGTCTCCGGTTTTCTCATTTTTCTCCAACAACCTAAAACCTTCTTCTCTCTACTGCCCTCTACTGCCCTCTACTGCCATTGCCGCTCCTTATTTCCTTCTTGGCTACACTAACACAACAATATAAACCCTAACCGTTTTTCTTCTTCAGATCTTCACTCTCTATGCTCTACAAGGTACTGATTTTCACTATTTTCTTACTTTTCCTCAATTTTCTGCTTTTGATTCCGTTGCTGTACAGATTGTTTTTCAGCTATGTTTTTGATCGACTTATCATGAAACGTGTGTTACGCTCTGCAAGTCCGATCAAAATTCTAAGAACTGTTATTTTCTTGGTTGTTTTCATCCACTGAATTATTCGAATTTGAATTTGGTAGAAAGTGATTTTGATTTGAATTACATTTTACAAAAGTATTATATATTTATTTTACTTGTTCATGAGGGTCTTTCAAAGCATGTTGTAAGGAGTAAATGGCATGTGGAACGAATATGAAAGTGGGTAGGAAGAATGAAAGATTGTGAGAGTTAGGTTATGATATTAATGATGGAAAGTGGAAACACATGTGCATATGACTAGGTGTTGATCATCAATCAACTTTGTTAGGTTTTCGTTTTTTTCTCAAACCGGCTCGATTTTCCCAAATTTTTAGAAAATCTGTATAACTGTGAAGCATTGATCGTACTCAAATTAAAGAAGAACATAATGTTTTTCCGATTCCAATTTGGATACACGTGACCGATGTAGATCGGCTGCTGAACGATAAAGAAAAGATTTTGCCCTTTAGTACAAGGGAAGTAAATTAGGTTGTCGTCGCTCTTTTTTTTTATGTTGATATTTGATGCTTTTTCTATTGTCTTTCGTGAATGAGTCGAGGAAGTAATTAGATGATCAATCAATCCTATAATGGATTGAATTTATTTTTGTATAAAGTTGGTCTAATCAGTCACGCAATTCAGTACAAATCTAGTCTCATTTTCAGTTAATTTGCTTGATTGCTTCTATAAGAATATAGTTTCAGGCATATTTTTAAAATTTTTAAAATTTATATTTATGTATCCGTGTTTTAGATTTTTTTAAATTCTTATATCTGTATCCGTCCAACCTTCTGCTCAGGCAGGGTTCTTTTCTAATCAGCTAAAGTTTTCTTTGATTTAACCCGACTGCCTCGCCTGAGTGTACTGTCATGCTCGTCTTATATTTTTACAGCTTATACTTTTGTAGGTGTTCAAACCTGATTTCTTGTTTCCTCTTTGAGTAGTTTGTTGCTAATACTGCTAACATTAACTACTTACAGGTTTAAACCGAAATTAATCCCATCCTTTAGTGTCTTATGTATCTTATATTTATACGTATAATATTTTTATTATTCGTTTAGCTTGATTGGATCGTTTAATGTTTCTAACTAAACTTTCTATCTTTCTTTCAGGTGTGTCTGTCATCAAATATTTTTCTTTTGAGCAATTGAAAGATAACCAATTTTTTTAAGAAGTTCATCTTCTTCGGTATTTTTCTCCAGTGTATTACCAGAACCTGGGGATGCTGAAAAATGTGGCTGAAAGTAAAGAGTTCCTTCTCTGAGGTTGTAACTCTATCCGAGCTAACCTTTTTAATACTTCACGAGGTCAGATTTTTAGATTGCCGCCAATATCTATTTTGTACTCATGTGCTTGACGCGGTTGGAAATCTCGGTTGTTCAATTCCAAAACACAATATTTGCAAGGATGGTTGAGCTCTGAGCACTATATAATCGATAGGGTAGTTGTACGCCAATAGTGTTATCGAAATGGAACAAAAGGGAAAGGTGTTAATGCAAAAATATGAGTTGGGAAGATTATTAGGCCAAGGAACGTTTGCGAAGGTCTACCATGCTAGGAACCTTGTAACTGGCGTGAGTGTGGCCATTAAAGTAGTTGATAAAGAAAAGGTTTTGAAAGTCGGGATGGTTGAACAAATTAAGCGGGAAATTTCGGCCATGAAATTAGTCAGACATCCGAATGTGGTTGAGCTTTACGAGGTAATGGCCACTAAAACCAAAATTTTCATTATCATGGAGTATGCAAAAGGTGGCGAGCTCTTCAACAAGGTAGCCAAGGGAAGGCTCAAGGTTGATGTTGCTAGGGGATATTTTCAGCAACTTATGAGCGCAGTTGACTACTGCCATAGCAGGGGTGTGTGTCATCGTGATTTAAAACCTGAAAATCTACTATTGGATGAAAATGAGAATTTGAAGGTTTCGGATTTTGGTTTAAGTGCCCTTTCTGAATCGAAGCGCCAAGATGGGTTACTTCACACTACATGTGGTACCCCTGCGTATGTTGCTCCAGAAGTGATACACAGAAAGGGTTACGATGGAAGCAAAGCTGATTTATGGTCGTGTGGGGTAATCTTGTTTGTTCTATTGGCTGGTTCTCTTCCATTCCAAGATCAAAATCTGATGGAGATGTACAGGAAAATCAGTCAAGGGGAATTCAAATTTCCTAAATGGTTTGCAGTAGAGGTTCGGCGGTTGTTGTCCAAAATATTGGATCCAAATCCAAAGACTCGGATATCAATGGCCAAGATCATGGAAAGTTCTTGGTTTAAAAAGGGGTTAGAGAAGCCGGTTGTTATCGAGACTGAAAACCATGACCCTACTACTCTGCATGCTGATGGAGTGTTTGAAGTATCCGAATACGGTAGTGGTTCTATTACGGAGACAAAACAACAGGCGAAGCCTTGCAACAACTTAAACGCCTTTGATATCATCTCCTTCTCATCTGGTTTTGATCTATCCGGTTTGTTCGAAGACACGATTCTAGAAAAAGAGACGCGGTTTTTGTCCAACAAGCCAGCCTCAATTATAATCTCTAAGCTGGAAGAAATTTGCAAGTGTCTTTGCTTGAAAATTAAGAAAAAAGACGGAGGTTTGTTAAAGCTGGAAAGTAGGAAAGGGACACTGAATATCGATGCTGAAATTTTCGAGATTTCCCCTCATTTCCATCTTGTGGAACTTAAGAAGTCGGACGGGCACACATTGGAGTATCAGAGGCTTTTGCAGCATGAGATTAGACCAGCACTTAAGGACATTGTGTGGGACTGGCTAGGAGAACCGCCACTGCAACTTCAACATGAAGTAGTGCAGGAGGAACAACAACCATCTCTTACTGCTCAAATTTAGTGAATTTCTGAATCAATGTTGCATCATTAGGTTGTTCTATGTTGTTTTTTTCTGTTTGATTTTTGTCTGGTGCTTAATTTCACAGTACCTATAGAATAAGGTTTATGCTAAAGTGAGAATTGAACCATTTTTAATGTCATCTTTGTTGTTTTTATTGCTGTCTACGTGTATTGAAAAATAATCAGCAATCCATTTAAGTCATTTTACTAATTCAAATTATGCATCTAATTTAATGATCAAAGTTAATTTTAGTTTACTGAACTAGGAATCAATTTGGTTGGTTCAACTTTTAGATCTGATAGAGGCATGATTAGATCATTATAAAATGAAACTTTGGCATTTGATGGTTTATGAGACTATACACGCATGGATTTGATGGTTTATGAGACTATACACGCATGGATTTTTTTTTACCAGAGTCATGAAATTGTAGATTAAAGGCAGGTTTGATTAGCTTTTAAAAACAGTTTTCTCTTTTTTAAAACTTATAAAATATAAAATTTGTCAATCTCTAAAATATTTACAATCTTTCTACAATCATAACTCACTAATTTATGAATTTCCTCTTCTACCCTAACCGTCACTTTTCTTCTTTTTCCTTCCTCGCTCTTAACGCTCTTAAAGAGGGGTGATTTAGGATCAATTTTGATCCAAAATCACCCCTCCAAATCGTTTTTGTTTATCTATTACTTAAATAAGTGATTTTCACACCTTTTCTTGTTGTCTTTTTTGTGATTTCGTGGGTCATCGTTTGTTTTAATTTCCCATATTTCTGTGGTGTATTTTGATTTCTCGTCTTTGTGCGGGTATTTTGTTTTTCTGTTTTTTTGCGGTGTTCATTTGTTTCAGGTTGAAAGATTAGTTTCGATCTAGTGCAGATTCAATCAATGACTTTGGTGCCGTCAACGCTACAGATCCGAAAGCATGAATATTTCGGACATCTCAATACAGTCAATACATTAATATTTGTAGACATGTGCAATTTGCCGTTTTATGCTATTAACATGGATGTGCAGATTCATCCTTTTTGTTTTTGGCGATTTTAAATTTGTATTGCAACGATGTACTCTATCGATTTGAATGAATGAATATCATTTATTTTCTGTCAAAAAAAAAAACTCACTAATTTATTTTATAGTTGTAATCTTATCATAACTACATTAATATAATCTTATTCTCGAGAACATTATTACCAGTTCTATCCTTTGCGTTTAGTAAACATTTTAAATTCTTTAAAATATTTATAAAATAAGTTTAATTTAAAATTTTAAAATATAAAATAAATAATTTAAATAATCTTATTCTCGAAAATATTATTACCAATCCTATCCTTTGTGTTTAGTAAACAATTTAAATTCTTAAGAATATTTATAAAATAAATTTAATTTAAAATTTTAAAATATAAAATAAATAATTTAATAAATAGAAGTGGGAAGTTATTAGTGGTTAACTATTATTTTCATCAAAATATAAGGTTCTCACCAAATTACATGATAATAATAAAAAAAAAATTACGTGTAAATTAAACTCCCATGAATATAAAATTCTAAAAAGTTTGGTGGGTCTAATGGTGATCATTACAATGTTAGACATACTCCACTAAATGCAATTCATGATATCCTTTTTGGTTGATGTTGGAGGAGCCTGGTTGATAGATTATACTAAAGCTACACTATGATCTTGGGTTGCATAAAAAGAAATAGGTTTAAATACATTTTTAACCTTTAGTCTCGGCGTCTTTAAATACTCCATTGATTCTCCTATTACAAAATCCGCTGTTTTGATTCCTCTCCACTTTTGCATACGTGACAGTAATAATTAGAATTAAAAAATGTTTTTTATTAATTGGCGAAGATGAGTAGAATATTTTATTAATTAATATATTTTTAAATAATTAATATTTAATCATATTAATTAAGTTCTTTTAAAAATTAATTAATTAAAATATTGAAATAATAATTTTGGACCCAAGTCCATTCTACTACAAGATCAGCCTGCACCTAATTGACAATATTGGTTAAAATTTCAACGTGGAATTAAGAAAATTTTACCTTATTTCCTTATCACTAGAGCTGTTAAAATGGGCTCGGTCTATCGGGCCAACTCATAAGTCCAACAATTTAGCGTGGATCGGACTGCAAAATACTTTTAAAAAACACGACGCTGTCTTTTTGGGCAATCCATCGGGTCTATGTTTTTCATGGGCTGAGTCGGGCCAAGCGGACTTCGGGGTGGCCCATTAAAAAAAGATTTTGGTAAATTTTGAGGAAAAAAGATTGAGATAAGATATGATTGAATGAATGTGTTTTCAAATGATAAAGAAAAGTTAAAGAACATGAAGATATATTTTCAAGATGATGTGATCAATTACTTTGTACTTTTACATGGACGTTTTTGTGGTATATATATATATATATATATATATATATATATATATATATATATATATATATATATATATATATATATATATATATATATATATATATATATATATATATATATATATATATATATATATATATATATATATATATATATATATATATATATATATATATATATATATATATATATTTTAAACATCAATTATATATGTTTATGATGACTCTCTACTTATATATTATGTTGCATTTATCCATCACATCCTTTTTAAAAAATTAAAACTATAATATTGAAATACGGGTCGGGCTGGCCCATCGAGCTATACGGGCCTTTGGGAAATGGATCAGGCTCATTTTATGTAGTCTATTAAGCAATTGGGTCGGGCCAGGCTAGCCCATTTAAACATACTGCCCCACCGGGTCGAAGCGGGCTGGGTCAGACCGACTAATTTGACAGCTCTAACATTATCCCTCTACCCCACATTTTTTAAAATATTCCAATTCTACCATTTTAACTTTTCAAATAATTTTATTATTTAATACTTACCATTTCATGCCCCTACCAAAGTGTACCGGATAACTTGTAGTCAAGTTTTCTGGTTTGTAACTTTTCTTCACCGGATAACTTGCAGTCAAGTTTTTCGGTTTGTAACTTTTCTTCACCGGATAACTTGCAATCAAGTTTTTCGATTTGTCACTTTTCTTCACCAGATAACTTGCAGTCAAGTTTCTCGGTTTGTAACTTTTCTTCACCCGATAACTTACAACAATGAAAAACCATGTCCTAAAGTAAATAAGACTGCGACCTATTCTAATAGACATAATTTTTGCAACTTATGGAAAATTGTATATCCCATGCTTGAAAACGGTTGTCTAATATTGCAGATAACAATTTTATTTACTTTTGACCATGATTTTACGCACCATCATCAATTCTAAATGGTTTCGAATCTTTTTACAAACAACCTTTTTCATGTGCCCACCACGTTTCAACTTCATCAACGATGAATGCAGAGTCCATCCCTTTGACTAGGTCACGAGCTTTAAAGAATGGCTAGAAATCACGGTCTTGTCTGTAACATCCCGATTTTTATTAATATTTTTATTAATTTTATTAGTATTTATATTAGTAATTATATTATTTGGTGTTTTTAATAATTATTTGCTTAATTTAGTCATTTGTGATGTTTATTGAAATTTTCGCGTTTTGGGATGATTTAGTCGATATTAATTCAGGATAGCGGATCGATATTTAATCAAAAATTTTAATATTTTTAGTATTAGAAATATTAATGAGTTAATATTTAGCGTTTTGAGAATTTTCCGAGTAATTAAGATTAGACCGGAAATATGAGACATTGAGTTATTAGAGGATTTTATCCGTATTTATTTTATTATATTATTTTATGTTACTTTGTGTGTTAATTATTTATTTAATTATTATGTGATATAATAATTAATTTAATTAATTAATTTTGTGTATAATTGTGTTTATTTGGTTTATGGGTTAATTGAGTTATTAAAGATTATATCTAATTGGGCCTATTTATTAGAAATAGAAGTAATTGGATGTTATTTCCTTAAGCTCATTAAGAGGAAATAAGATAGTAAGGGTTTGAGTAAGAGTGTGAGATATCATTTCATTTTGCTGGTTTTTTTTAAGAGAAGAGAAAAGAGGAGAAAGGAGGCTAAGAGAGGAGAAGAGCAAAAGTTAGGTTTGAAGAAATTGAAGAGGTAAGGGGGAGAATCCTTATTATTATGGGTTAGTATAATTGGGTCAATGGGTAGAAATATGTTTAGCTTGAAATCCCTAATTTTTATGGTTTTGATAATGTTAGGTTTTGTTGAGAATCTATAAATTGGATGTTATAAACATGTTTTGATGTTAGTAATTGGTACACTTTTGAAATTGGGAGATAATTGAGAATCATAAATTAGTATATAGGTATATTGTAAGTGAGGGGCATATATGTTTAGAAACTAATACTACTGCCCTTATTATATGCTACTGTAGTCGCGGAACTCACGAAAATAAATGACACTTACTGGTATATAACAACACTATAACAATATTGGCACCTTGTAGCAACCCGCCCTAAAAATTTAGCTTTTAGAGTCGCCACCTATTCTGAAGGGCGAATAGGAAACCCTGCGCAGTATAGAGATCAGGGTAAGATACTATATTCAGGTCGAGGGAAAGTGTTAGGCACCCTCAACCCTTTCCTAAAGGCTAACATTGCAAAGATAAGGGTTATGGCAAAACATAAAGAAAGATGACAGACAGTAAATAGAGTTAAAGGCTAATTATTTGAACATGATTAGAGTTTGGAAGAGGGGGACTCGCCTTGTTGCCAAGTGCCTACGTACCTCCTTATGGAGGATCAGAGTCTACGTAGTTCGGGGAAGGGTTGTACGCCCTTAAGGTTTGAAATTTGATTTGAAGGTTTGAAGGCTTTTGAATAGCCTGTCGTAGTTTGAATGAGGATAAAAATCCATATTTTGAAATTGAAGTTTGAAAGATGTTTGAAAAGTGTTTTGAAGTTTCGGGCGTACAACCCTGATTTGATATGGCACTATTAACCACAACGATCAATAGATTCGATCGCCATAGTTAACAGATTGAAAGTTGTATCGTTATCAATTTTAATCAATTAATTTGATTATTACTAATACCGAATTAGGATATTTTTTAGGAATTTAATAATTAGTTTGCTTCCTTACCCCTCGCAATCGATCAATTCGATTAAAAAGAATAAGGAAATTTGAAATGAGGAAATTGAATAGTTAATCATCGCAACCAATGAGGATGGTTGAAACCATTTAACTAAATAGAAATTATTTGTATTTCAATTAAATAAACATTTTAATTAAAATTATTATTGCCCATAGCGATTAATCGATTTAATCGGCACGGACAATAAATTGGCATTTTAATATAAATATCACATATTAATTTTTATTTATAAAAATAATTATTAATATATAAATAATATATTAAAAGCATTAATTAAAACAAATATTTAATTAAAACTATTTTAGTTTGTTAGGATTAGAATTTAGTATGGTTGTTCATTAGAGGGCATGGTATAGGGACCAATTGCTGGACGTCAGATCTGGGTTAGTGGTGATTAGAGGGCTGGATCATGAGGATGTATGGTGAGGTCTAAGGCTTGGGTGCGCATGGGATGACAAGAGGAAATCTTGTAAAAATATTGTAAGGGCCAGGGATCGAACCCTGGACCCTGGGATTACTACACACACGCCATACCACTCCAACCAACGCAATTGGTTGTTTACAGTCTGGAAGAAAAAGATAATATATTAAAGGCTGCCAGCTAACCAAAAACAGGCGCGCAAATTCAAAACACGCCAATGACGCCCTGACACCTCATCGTCTTCTCCAAAAAAGACCTGTAAAACCTGTGACTTTTGCTACGAAATATTTCGTAGCCTATGCATTTGGAAAAAATAGCGAATAGAGCATCCCTTAGCATAAATATTTCGCGACACATCTGAAAGCTTCGTATTGACCATACGAATCCAGCCACACCATCAATTTGCCCTGATTTTCACTCTAACAGAAAGCCCTAATTTCAAGTTCTTTAAAACCCTAACGGCCAACAATGGTGATTCGTGTTTAAACCATACAAACCCCAATTAAACCACCCAGAAACGTTCAGAGCATCAACAATAACCAGATTACACACTTAAATTTTAATGAGAATGCATAAATTGTTCTCACCGATCCAAAATCGAAAACGACATACCTTGGCTTGTATGGAGGAATTCTGGGGTTGCTGAAGCAGAGTAATTATCCAGGTAGCTTTAGAATGCCTCGAGGGAACTTTTGCACACCTTGAATCTCGTTGAAACCCTCCAATTCTCCAAAACTAATCTTGAGTTTCTTGACAATTCTTTTGTTCTTATGCTTATGCCTCTGGTCAGAATTTCGTCCCCTAATCTATTGCTCTCACTTGTATACTTATAGGAGAACTAATTTAGGTCAAAGAGAGAAGCCCAAAGCCCTTGAATCCATGGTTGCCATTTTAGAAGAGATTTGATTTGAAAATATTTCTAAAATGTGCTCAATTCCAATCTAATATTACCAATCTGATTTAGCACGAAATTGGATGAATATTATGGCATTTAAGTGATTGAATTTGATTAGAAATCAAAACTAAAACAGATCTTGCATATTTCCTTTATTTATTTTGATTTAAAATATGTTTAAAATGAATAAAAATTCACTAAAATTATATTTAAAGATCAAATGGTCGTGGGATTCAATTTGGAGGTTCTTAGTAACCTTATAATCAAGATTGGGTCATAACAAGATAGGCCCATTTGCAAAGTTTCTTAATTTGAACCTTCTTTTTTCACATTTTGCCTTCAAAAATCACCCAACTTTGATCAATCATATCTCACTCAATTTTTAAGTTATGAGGGAGTTCTAAGACTTTTTGGAAACCTCAAGAGGTCCTCTATAAGACACTTTGGAATATATTCTTCATTTGGAGCTTTTATCTTGACCATATCCTCTTTGCAAAAAATCTGCTTTTGAAGGATGCTTGAAAATGACCTGTAATCTTTTGCACTGTATCTCTCAAATGAATCATTTCTAGCCCTGGCTTGTGAGAGACAAAGTTGTAGAGAATCCAATTTCCTTCAAAATAGGCTTTGAGTGGGGAATTTTTGATGTTCCATGTGAAAGTTATGCCCAGTCAAAGTTAGGTTGACTTTCTCCTAAGAAACCCTAATTTGAACCTTTTTGTATTCGTTCATCTCTGAGTTTCTATTAATGGAATCATGATCAATCTTTGATCAAATGATGGTTATGCTTCATATACTTGATGTTGACCAAAATTGGGAGGCTTTGACTATGCTCTGATTATGATTGACTTTTAGGTCAAACCAGTTGACTATGGACCATCTGGACTTTTGAGTAAGTGATCTTTGGAACTTGAACCTTGAACTTTGCATCATTGTAAATGGAAATATGGAAGGCAAATTTTGGGGTATGACAGCTGCCCCTGTTCAATCTTCTTGAACCTGAAGAGGTAGAAGATGATTGGACACTGAAATGCCCTGAAATTTGCTTGCGTAGGGAAAGAGCTCTGTGGGAGATGGGCTTATAGATGCCACCCATTTGTCTGGCAGGATACTTGTCTAAAGCAAATGCTTTTCTGACCTTGATCATTTGATTGTATTTGAGGAGAGAAGAAGTAATGTCTTACATAAGACTACCTGAAGAGGTTTCTTGAATGGATATGGAAATTTGTCTTGAAGAAGACTTCCTGACGAGGCTGAAAATGTTTTGCAAAGACTACCTAAAGAGGTTCTTGGAGAGGACAATGAATGTCTTAGAAAAGACCACCCGGAAAGGTTCGTAGAATGTCTTAAAGAAGACTGAAAAGGATGCCAAATTGTTTTTTTCTGAAAAAGATTACCTGAAAAGGTACTTAGAACAGGAATGTCTCGAAGAATACTACCTCAAAGGTACTTAAAACAAGAATGTCTCGAAGAAGGCTAGCTAAAAAGGGGCCTTAGAAAAAGGAATGTCTTGAAGAAGACTACCTAAAGAGGTTCCTAGAAAGGATCGTAGGATTTGTCTTAAAGAAGACTATCTGAAAAATATTTTTAGCAACTGTGAGGAATGTCTTTAAAGACGACTACCTGAAAAGGTTGAAGAGAAGACTACCTAGAGAGGTAAGAAGGGATTGGATACATATTTCGAAAAGATTACCTAAAAAGGTATGATACATCTTAAACAAGACTAACCTATAAAAGTATTTGGAAAGGGTGTGATACGTCTTAGACAAGACTGCCCTGGAGAGGCTCTTAGACAGGATACGAGATACCTTAAACAAGACTTACCTGGAAAGGCTCCTAGAAAGGACATAGTATGTTTTAAACAAAACTATCTAAAAAGGTTTCTATAAAGTATTTGAAAGCGTTTTAAACAAAACTGCCTAGAAAGGTTCCTATAGAGGATGTGATATATTTTAAACAAAACTGCCTATAGAGGTTCCTATAAAGGGAATGATATGTTTTAAACAAAACTATCTAGAAAGATTCCTATAAAGGGAGCGATACGTTTTAAACAAAACTACATAGAAAGGTTCCTATAGAGGACATAAAACGTTTTAAACAAAACTACCTATAGAGGTTCCTATAAAGGATATGGCATGTTTTAAACAAAACTACCTATAAAGGTTCCTATAAAGGACGCGACATGTTTTAAACAAAACTACTTAGAAAGGTTCCTATAAAGGATACGATACGTTCTAAACAAAACTATCTAGAAAGATTCCTATAGAGGATACGAAGCTTTTTAAACAAAACTACCTAGAAAGGTTCCTATAAAGGCTATGTAATATTTTAAACAAAACTACCTAGAAAGGTTAGGATCTGTCTTAAACAAGACTGCTTGGAAAGATTAGGATAATTGTCTTGGACAAGACTACCTGGAAAGGTAAGAAATTCTTTGGTTGCTTCTGGATTGTTGTTGAAAGTATTTGTGGGTAAATATTTTCTGTAATATATCGTATCCACAGGGATTGGTTAATATCACTGCCGTTCTATAGTTGTTTATTTTGAGTTAAGAAATTTGGTTTGGTTTGTTTTATACTAATAAGAATATCAAGAGCAAATAATAAAATAAAAGCGAGTAAAGGACTTTGTGTTAACAAATAAAGAAAGATGTTGAGTCTTTAGGGTTCATCAACCTAATCCTATACAATTATCAATTAAATCACAATAGAACAATCCTTTGAATCATTATCTTCACTTATCCTCAAATAAGATTCCATGTCTGCAAATCAAATTAGATAACTTTTACCGGTATGAGATTCGATCTCTCCAAATCACAATAACGATAATAGTAATTAAGAACGATAATTATGAAAACCCAATTACAATTCCATCTCTGCAAATTGCAATTGAATCAATATAGTAACCTAGGGCAGAAGTTAAATCCTTTCTTTCGATCAAAGATTCAACAATGATGTAAATTAAAAACAAGGTTTCTTATTGATAATAAATTCAAACAATTGTTCACAGGGATTAATCAATGGTAATGTATATTCATAGGTTAACTACTACCTTAGACTCAACAAGAGGAATTTATCTCTCCATAGACATGAAGAACACACAAGAATTAATGGAGGGATTCATCTTCATCAATGGAATGTCTTCGATTGGTAAAGAATTGGCCTTCAATTGTTGTTCTTGACTGCAAACTCAGAATGCTCTCCTAATTTCGCTCACCCAGGATCTCTACCCAGTTGTTTTTCTCTTGGAAGCTAGGGCTTTTTAAATAGAAGTTTTGGGCTTTTAACGCCGAGGCCGCGGCGCGGCATCAGATTGGCGCGGCGCGCTTCAAAACAGAAACTTTGGCGCGGCGCTGGCTAGAACTCCCGCGGCGCGCCCTTGTTAAACTTCATCTTTTTGCTTTGCCTTTGAGACTTCCAGCTCTCTTTCCTCTTCATGTTCTTCTTAAGTTCCAATTCAGCTCAAAACCTGCAACAATAACACCCACAAGTGATTCGATTTGCTTTATACATGAACTAAACTTATTCAGTTCAATTCTTCATAAAAACCTATGGATCTATCACAATTTGCATTAGTTTAAACCAAAATTTACTTATATTAACACATGAATTTACCATTAATTTACTCCTAACAAACTCTCCCCAACTTAGAGTTTTGTTTGTCCCTAAACAAAATTACTTACCTCCAGCAAAGTTTACCGACAATCATGTAACAGGTTTTTTTCAAAAAGTTTTTCTCAAGTGGTTCAATACAGTAACTAAGTCAAATACTCCTCTTCTACCTGCAAACTCAGAATATACACATGAAACAAACTTTGAAAGCAAATTACCTCCAGAAGTTCAAAACACTACACAATTGGAATTGAATCAGCACTAATCACTCTCATCAAAAAGTATGATGAATAAAAGAGGGGTTAAACACTCATCCAAACAATTAAATCAACAAAGATTCATATCATACGTTCACCAAATTGCTAGCATCAAGTCTTGTGGAATCTGAGAATCAGAAGGTCTTTCTATGGTTGTAATATGGTTTAGATTCAAAGAAAAGAAGATAATCAAGGGTTGTTCCTACTCTAGGGAAGCATCCAATTCATAACTTATTTCTTTTTCTCTGAAACTCTAATTCTTTTACCTGTCCATCTTTTTTCATTCATTCGTAGCTTGATTCTTCTTTTTCACTTTTTTTTTTTCAACAATCTTTATATTCAAACGTTGTTACTTATCTCTTTTTTTTTCAAGCTACGACTTCTTTTATCTTTCACCGATTACCATAAGTACTTACTCTTCTTTTGAATGTGACTCTCCCCAACTTGGAGATCAACCTGTATTCAGATTATATGAATGCTCCCCTACTTTCTAAAAAGGTCAAAGAGAAAACACATCACCAAATTTTATGGTTGATGGTCTAAAACAAAACTTTTTATTGAGATCAAAACTCACCAGGTATTTTCCTTGGTGCATATTATGATGCTTATCTTGACCTCAGGCTCAAAGAATGGTTAGCAAAGGATCACACTCTCACAGAAGAAAATAATTTTTACGGTGGAGTCGGCTCAAAGAACTCTCAGATTCAAACAATTGCCTAAATCACTTCCACAGATTTCCACAGACGATGCAACGACCGGTTTAGCATGATACGAACAAGTCAAAATAATTGATGGTCTCCTGCATATAGTAAACAATGGAAGGCTTTCCTCACAATGGTTAAGGCTAAACCGATCCAATAAAATAGTGTACCATAAAGAGCTTCTGTCAAGTATTTACTAACAACCTAAATTTCATGCACACATTAGGAGTTTGAGTTCGAAAATTCATACCTGCTTTGTCATTTTATTTAAAAAGAAAGTGAAAATTTAATTTTTTTTTTCAAAAAAAAAAAAATTTCACTCACTACCACTTTCACGCATGTTGCTCCATTGTTGGTACTTTGCTTGAGATTCTCATTCTGTTGTGGGACTACTTACTCTAACTGGGAGTACATAATTAAATAAAAACAGAAAATTTGAACAATTCAAAAATAAATAACTCCACCCCCCAAACTTGAACTAAACATTGACCTCAATGTTTCGTAACAAATCCGAGAGGGTGACTTACAGAGAGTAACGCAATATCAATTGCTGCCTCCTAGCTTTCACCAGACGGGTTCCCTGATTATTTCCTGAAATAAAAATTAAACAAAACAAAACATTAGAAGTGTGGGTTACCTCCCACAAAGTGCTTCGTTTAACGTCGCATGGCTCGACGGTTCATCACCCCTTGTTTTATGGAGGGTATTTCCTTTTCCAACACTCGCTACTTTGCACTTCCATACCCACAAACTCATGAAGATGAAAAACATGGATGGCTTTTCTCTTCACTTTATCTTCCTCATTCTTATCACTCTCCTTAGTCCTCTTAGGACTTTTGACATCATCATAATTTGGTTCCATTGGAGAAGATATGTTAGAGACTTTTTCTTGGAGGTTGATGAGATTTTTGTTTTCTTGTGCATCTTCCGGTATACCAGTTGAATTTTTCTCATTTACTCCTGACCTGTGTTTCTTGACTCCCAGCATCTTCAAGGTTATTTCTTCATCAAATGATTTTAGCGTTAGCGTCCCCTTTTCAATGTCAAGATTACAGCGTCCTGTCGACAAAAAGGGTCTCCCAAGAAGGATCGGAGTTTCTTCATCTTCCGGAATGTCCATGATGTGGAAGTCAACAGGGAAAACAAACTTATCAACTTCTACTAGTACATCTTCCGCTACTCCATACGATTTCTTAGTAGTGTGATCGGCGAACCGTAATTGCGACTTACTTTCACTAATCTTGTCTAATTCAAGCCTTTTGAAAATGGATAACGGCATTAAACTCACACTAGAGCCAGAATCGAGAAGTACCTTTTTAAATGATATATTCTTGATAGTGCATGGTATCGCTACCGCCCCAGGGTCTCTTCTCTTAATTGGGATTTTTCTTTCTACAGCGACTATACTACACTTCTCGATTGCAATTTTTGGTTCTTCTTCTAATGATCTTTTTTTCGCCGACACCTCTTTCATAAATTTCTTATACACAGGCACGTGCTCCAGTGCTTCAAAGAAAGGTAGATTCACTTCTAACTTTTTGAACAAGGCCGTAAACTTTCGAAAATCTCTCTCTTTTGAATCCTTCTTTGTCACTCGCAAAGAGGGAGGTGGTTTAATTACCTGTTCAACATCTTTCTTTTTTTCTTCAACTGGTTTCATTAGTGGTATTATAACTTCTGGCTTTTTTGGGTTCTCTCGTGTTTCCAGATCTACCTCCATCACCATAGGGTCACCTATTTCCTCTTTCTCTTTTTCCGATTCTAAACCCTTTTGACTCCTTGTTGTAACAGCATTAATTTTCTCTTGGCCTTGCGGGCTTTTCACAGTTGAGTTTTGACAGGCTCCCTGTGCCTGTAGAGTGAGCTGATGTGTTATTTGACTCACTTGAGTCTGCAGATTTTTAATTGCAGCTTCCTGGTTCTTCTGATTTATCACTGATGTTTGAATGAACTGATTCACAGTCTCCTCCAACTTGGATTGTCCTCCTTGCTGTTGTTGTGGTGGTTGAGTGTATGGTTGGAATGCTTGTTGTTGATACCCTTGATTCGGTGGTCTTTGTTGGTACCCTTGGTTGTTGTATCTTGGTGGATAACCTTGTTGGTATGGCTGATTCTGATATTGATTCTGCCTTTGTCCTTGGTTATTATTCATGTAATTCACTTCTTCTTCTTGCACTGGTGGACAGAATCTTGTTTGATGATCTCCCTTGCACAATTCGCACCTAGCAACTTGATATGAATTAGATACCCCGTTCAGCTCCTTGATCTGTTGTGGTAATTTAGACATTTGTTGTGTCAAAAGCTCCACTTGTGAAGTTAGCAATTTGTTCTGAGCAAGTAGAGCATCACTGTTGTTCAACTCTAACATTCCGGGTTTCTTATCTCTTAATGTTCGATCATGATTGCCTTGACGATCATTTAGAGCCATTCGCTCTATTATCTGAGTAGCTTCTTCAGGTGTTTTGGACATGAGAGAACCACCAGCTGTGGCGTCCAAAAGTGTCTTGTTTGTGGCTGTGAGACCGTTACGGAACATATGGATTTGATCGACGTCTGTAAAGCCGTGTCCTTTGCACTTTCTCAACATAGCTTTATACCTTTCCCATGCTTCATTTAAAGATTCATTACTACCTTGAGAAAATACTGCTATTGCTGTTTTTGCTTCAAAGAATCGGTTTTGAGAGTAAAACCTTTCCAGAAATTTTTCTTCCAATGTGTTCCAATTAGTCATCACTGCTTCGGGTTGATCCAGATACCAATCTTTTGCCTTAGATAGCAAAGAGTGTGGGAACAACCTCTTGAATAATGCTTCCTCATCAGCTTGAGCGACACCCGTAGTACCTGCTAACTCATAGAATCGAGTAAGATGCGTGTACGGGTCTTCATGGTCCAATCCGGCGAAAGGACTTGCACAAATCAATTGTATGATACCGGTCTTCAGTTCTGTCGGTCGCCCGTTGGCGGCAGTTCTAGCGAACTGAGGATTGAGTCTTGGACTATTAGCACATGGACCATTAGCAGCCATGTTGACAATAGTAGGTTGTATAAAAACTTCCGGTTCTTCCTCCGTGAATAGTTCGTGAAAGAAGAATCCTTCTTGCGATTCGTCAATGGTTTCAAGTTGTTGTGACGATGTCGCGGTTGCGTTGTCTCTTGCTTTTGCTATGTTTGCTCTTCTTCGTGCTTTGCTATTTAGCCTCCTAGCAGTCCTTTCGATCTCGGGATCAAAAAGAAGTTGATCGCTAGAAACTTTGCTGCGCATACACAATCTTCTGCAAAAACTAGCAAACACGTGAAACAACCAAAGAGAGAAAATAAAACTTAAAACTCAAAATAAGAACTATTGCAATGCGTGCAATATTGACACCAATCCCCGGCAACGGCGCCAATTTGTTGAAAGTATTTTTGGGTAAATATTTTCGGTAATATATCGTATCCACAGGGATTGGTTAATATCACTGCCGTTCTATAGTTGTTTATTTTGAGTTAAGAAATTTGGTTTGGTTTGTTTTATACTAATAATAATATCAAAAGCAAATAATAAAATAAAAGCGAGTAAAGGACTTTGTGTTAACAAATAAAGAAGGATGTTGAGTCTTTAGGGTTCATCAACCTAATCCTATACAATTATCAATTAAATCACAATAGAACAATCCTTTGAATCATTATCTTCACTTATCCTCAAATAAGATTCCATGTCTGCAAATCAAATTAGATAACTTTTACCGGTATGAGATTCGATCTCTCCAAATCACAATAACGATAATAGTAATTAAGAATGATAATTATGAAAACCCAATTACAATTCCATCTCTGCAAATTGCAATTGAATTAATATAGTAACCTAGGGCAAAAGTTAAATCCTTTCTTTCGATCAAAGATTCAACAATGATGTAAATTAAAAACAAGGTTTCTTATTGATAATAAATTCAAACAATTGTTCACAGGGATTAATCAATGGTAATGTATATTCATAGGTTAACTACTACCTTAGACTCAACAAGAGGGATTTAGCTCTCCATAGACATGAAGAACATACAAGAAGCAATGGAGGAATTCATCTTCATCAATGGAATGCCTTCGATTGGTAAAGAATCCACCTTCTATTGTTATTCTCCGCTTCAGAATCAGATAGATCTCCTAATTTCGCTCCCACCCAGGATCTCTACCCAGTTCTTTTTCTCTTGGAAGCTAGGGCTTTTTAAATAGAAGTTTTGGGCTTTTAACGCCGAGGCCGCGGCGCGGCATCAGATTGGCGCGGCGCGCTTCAAAACAGAAACTTTGGCGCGGCGCTGGCTAGAACTCCCGCGGCGCGCCCTTGTTAAACTTCATCTTTTTGCTTTGCCTTTGAGACTTCCAGCTCTCTTTCCTCTTCATGTTCTTCTTAAGTTCCAATTCAGCTCAAAACCTGCAACAATAACACCCACAAGTGATTCGATTTGCTTTATACATGAACTAAACTTATTCAGTTCAATTCTTCATAAAAACCTTTGGATCTATCACAATTTGCATTAGTTTAAACCAAAATTTACTTATATTAACACATGAATTTACCATTAATTTACTCCTAACAAACTCTCCCCAACTTAGAGTTTTGTTTGTCCCTAAACAAAATTACTTACCTCCAGCAAAGTCTACCGACAATCAAGCAACAAGTTTTTTTAAAAAGTTTTTCTCAAGTGGTTCAATCCAGTAACTAAGTCAAATACTCCTCTTCTACCTGCAAACTCAGAATATACACATGAAACAAACTTTGAAAGCAAATTACCTCCAGAAGTTCAAAACACTACACAATTGGAATTGAATCAGCACTAATCACTCTCATCAAAAAGTATGATGAATAAAAGAGGGGTTAAACACTCATCCAAACAATTAAATCAACAAAGATCCATATCATACGTTCACCAAATTGCTAGCATCAAGTCTTGTGGAATCTGAGAATCAGAAGGTCTTTCTATGGTTGTAATATGGTTTAGATTCAAAGAAAAGAAGATAATCAAGGGTTGTTCCTACTCTAGGGAAGCATCCAATTCATAACTTATTTCTTTTTCTCTGAAACTCTAATTCTTTTACCTGTCCATCTTTTTTCATTCATTCGTAGCTTGATTCTTCTTTTTCACTTTTTTTTTTCAACAATCTTTATATTCAAACGTTGTTACTTCTCTCTTTTTTTTTCAAGCTACGACTTCTTTTATCTTTCACCGATTACCATAAGTACTTACTCTTCTTTTGAATGTGACTCTCCCCAACTTGGAGATCAACCTGTATTCAGATTATATGAATGCTCCCCTACTTTCTAAAAAGGTCAAAGAGAAAACACATCACCAAATTTTATGGTTGATGGTCTAAAACAAAACTTTTTATTGAGATCAAAACTCACCAGGTATTTTCCTTGGTGCATATTATGATGCTTATCTTGACCTCAGGCTCAAAGAATGGTTAGCAAAGGATCACACTCTCACAGAAGAAAATAATTTTTACGGTGGAGTCGGCTCAAAGAACTCTCAGATTCAAACAATTGCCTAAATCACTTCCACAGATTTCCACAGACGATGCAACGACCGGTTTAGCATGATACGAACAAGTCAAAATAATTGATGGTCTCCTGCATATAGTAAACAATGGAAGGCTTTCCTCACAATGGTTAAGGCTAAACCGATCCAATAAAATAGTGTACCATAAAGAGCTTCTGTCAAGTATTTACTAACAACCTAAATTTCATGCACACATTAGGAGTTTGAGTTCGAAAATTCATACCTGCTTTGTCATTTTATTGAAAAAGAAAGTGAAAATTTAATTTTTTTTTTTTCAAAAAAAAAAATTTCACTCACTACCACTTTCACGCATGTTGCTCCATTGTTGGTACTTTGCTTGAGATTCTCCTTCTGTTGTGGGACTACTTACTCTAACTGGGAGTACATAATTAAATAAAAACAGAAAATTTGAACAATTCAAAAATAAATAACTCCACCCCCCAAACTTGAACTAAACATTGACCTCAATGTTTCGTAACAAATCCGAGAGGGTGACTTACAGAGAGTAACGCAATATCAATTGCTGCCTCCTAGCTTTCACCAGACGGGTTCCCTGATTATTTCCTGAAATAAAAATTAAACAAAACAAAACATTAGAAGTGTGGGTTACCTCCCACAAAGTGCTTCGTTTAACGTCGCATGGCTCGACGGTTCATCACCCCTTGTTTTATGGAGGGTATTTCCTTTTCCAACACTCGCTACTTTGCACTTCCATACCCACAAACTCATGAAGATGAAAAACATGGATGGCTTTTCTCTTCACTTTATCTTCCTCATTCTTATCACTCTCCTTAGTCCTCTTAGGACTTTTGACATCATCATAATTTGGTTCCATTGGAGAAGATATGTTAGGGACTTTTTCTTGGAGGTTGATGAGATTTTTGTTTTCTTGTGCATCTTCCGGTATACCAGTTGAATTTTTCTCATTTACTCCTGACCTGTGTTTCTTGACTCCCAGCATCTTCAAGGTTATTTCTTCATCAAATGATTTTAGCGTTAGCGTCCCCTTTTCAATGTCAAGATTACAGCGTCCTGTCGACAAAAAGGGTCTCCCAAGAAGGATCGGAGTTTCTTCATCTTCCGGAATGTCCATGATGTGGAAGTCAACAGGGAAAACAAACTTATCAACTTCTACTAGTACATCTTCCGCTACTCCATACGATTTCTTAGTAGTGTGATCGGCGAACCGTAATTGCGACTTACTTTCACTAATCTTGTCTAATTCAAGCCTTTTGAAAATGGATAACGGCATTAAACTCACACTAGAGCCAGAATCGAGAAGTACCTTTTTAAATGATATATTCTTGATAGTGCATGGTATCGCTACCGCCCCAGGGTCTCTTCTCTTAATTGGGATTTTTCTTTCTACAGCGACTATACTACACTTCTCGATTGCAATTTTTGGTTCTTCTTCTAATGATCTTTTTTTCGCCGACACCTCTTTCATAAATTTCTTATACACAGGCACGTGCTCCAGTGCTTCAAAGAAAGGTAGATTCACTTCTAACTTTTTGAACAAGGCCGTAAACTTTCGAAAATCTCTCTCTTTTGAATCCTTCTTTGTCACTCGCAAAGAGGGAGGTGGTTTAATTACCTGTTCAACATCTTTCTTTTTTTCTTCAACTGGTTTCATTAGTGGTATTATAACTTCTGGCTTTTTTGGGTTCTCTCGTGTTTCCAGATCTACCTCCATCACCATAGGGTCACCTATTTCCTCTTTCTCTTTTTCCGATTCTAAACCCTTTTGACTCCTTGTTGTAACAGCATTAATTTTCTCTTGGCCTTGTGGGCTTTTCACAGTTGAGTTTTGACAGGCTCCCTGTGCCTGTAGAGTGAGCTGATGTGTTATTTGACTCACTTGAGTCTGCAGATTTTTAATTGCAGCTTCCTGGTTCTTCTGATTTATCACTGATGTTTGAATGAACTGATTCACAGTCTCCTCCAACTTGGATTGTCCTCCTTGCTGTTGTTGTTGTTGTTGAAAGTATTTGTGGGTAAATATTTTCTGTAATATATCGTATCCACAGGGATTGGTTAATATCACTGCCGTTCTATAGTTGTTTATTTTGAGTTAAGAAATTTGGTTTGGTTTGTTTTATACTAATAATAATATCAAGAGCAAATAATAAAATAAAAGCGAGTAAAGGACTTTGTGTTAACAAATAAAGAAAGATGTTGAGTCTTTAGGGTTCATCAACCTAATCCTATACAATTATCAATTAAATCACAATAGAACAATCCTTTGAATCATTATCTTCACTTATCCTCAAATAAGATTCCATGTCTGCAAATCAAATTAGATAACTTTTACCGGTATGAGATTCGATCTCTCCAAATCACAATAACGATAATAGTAATTAAGAACGATAATTATGAAAACCCAATTACAATTCCATCTCTGCAAATTGCAATTGAATCAATATAGTAACCTAGGGCAAAAGTTAAATCCTTTCTTTCGATCAAAGATTCAACAATGATGTAAATTAAAAACAAGGTTTCTTATTGATAATAAATTCAAACAATTGTTCACAGGGATTAATCAATGGTAATGTATATTCATAGGTTAACTACTACCTTAGACTCAACAAGAGGAATTTAGCTCTCCATAGACATGAAGAACACACAAGAATTAATGGAGGGATTCATCTTCATCAATGGAATGTCTTCGATTGGTAAAGAATTGGCCTTCAATTGTTGTTCTTGACTGCAAACTCAGAATGCTCTCCTAGTTTCGCTCACCCAGGATCTCTACCCAGTTGTTTTTCTCTTGGAAGCTAGGGCTTTTTAAATAGAAGTTTTGGGCTTTTAACGCCGAGGCCGCGGCGCGGCATCGGATTGGCGCGGCGCGCTTCAAAACAGAAACTTTGGCGCGGCGCTGGCTAGAACTCCCGCGGCGCGCCCTTGTTAAACTTCATCTTTTTGCTTTGCCTTTGAGACTTCCAGCTCTCTTTCCTCTTCATGTTCTTCTTAAGTTCCAATTCAGCTCAAAACCTGCAACAATAACACCCACAAGTGATTCGATTTGCTTTATACATGAACTAAACTTATTCAGTTCAATTCTTCATAAAAACCTATGGATCTATCACAATTTGCATTAGTTTAAACCAAAATTTACTTATATTAACACATGAATTTACCATTAATTTACTCCTAACAATTGTCTTTGAAGAAAGACTTGGAATGAGGTATCTGGAATTGTATATGTTGAGATTGAATCATTGATACAATCGTATTTGTACTGTAATTGGATGATAACATCCCTTTGATTATGAAGTGACCTGAAAAGGCAGCGTTAGTTTTAAGCTATGTCATGATGCATGTGTCATGTAATGAGATTCTCAAAATAAATGAGAATTATGCATGTATGCCTACCCCACACTGCGGGATGTAAATAGTACAAGCGTGGGAAGATCAATTATGCAACAATGCTCTTTGTATGATGCCAGCGTGACTTCTCGAATATCAGAAATTTGGAGACGTGCCCTTTAACCTGAAGGAAGGACCTTTAGAGAGAACTCAAATTTCACCATGTCTTGCCTGCATATGTATTGCCCCGGTGTTTGAATTCTTGAAAAAGAATGCCCCTAGTCAATAGGATTCTTGATTGTAAGTGTTGGATGTGAAGCAGATGCTTTTCAGAGTGAGTCACGCGTTTCGGTAGCGCCTGACGGATAGCGATTTGCTGAGTGCTCAGAATGAGACGATGTCTTTTATAAGATTACCTGAAGAGGTCCTTGGAAAGAAACGGGAACTTGTCTTAAATAAGACTGAGCTTTAAACAAAAGCTCGAAGGGATGTGTTGTGCAAAGGGTCAGAAATATTCCTATAGAGGATAAAGACTGTTTTTAGGAACGCGAGGTTTTAAACAAAACTCAGGGAAAACATCTTGAAGAAGACTACTCTAGAAAGAATGGTGAACTGTCTTAGAAAAGACTCTGTACTTTAAACAAAGTTTGACAAGGTTTTTTGGAAGCGTAAGAGAAGTTTGAATATGTCTTAAAAGACTAACTGAAAAAGTTAAGAGATGTCTTACAGAAGACTACCTAGAAAGGGTTCGTAGAAAGGCAACTGTCTTAGAGAAGACTGTCTGAAAGGGTTTGAAAATGGTAAGGATAAGAAGGCGGGTCTTTAAAAGACTGTTTGACAAAGGTTCCTAGAAAGGGTAAGGAGTGTTTGAACATGTCTTAAAGAAGACTGCATGGATAAAATGAGAAATATCCTATAAAGGTTCCTGGAAAGAATGTGAGAGTGGTATTGACCATCTGGTACTGAGTGACCTTTGCAACATGCCCCCAGGTAATGGACTTGCCCCATGGGCTGTTCAGCGTCCTTAAGAGATTCCATGGATCTTGATTTGATTGCCCCATGTAAATGGGATGATGACGAGTTATGCCTTGTGTACACGTTAGCCATCCCAGTCATGCGTAAGAGATGTTTCTCTTTTTTTTTTGACAAGCTTTTAAAAGCTACTTCATCAGTCAGTAGGATCTTTAGCCATTAGCCATGCCCCATGCAACTTCTCCCTAATGTTAACACTTAAATCTATATAGACAAGTGTACTTCATAATGAAATGCAAATGCATACGTCTGTCTTGAAAGTTTGAAAACATTTTTGAGTAACACAAAGTTTTTTTTGTTGTTTTTTTTTTGTAAGAAAGTGATATCAACCCAAGAGTTATAGTAGACCTTAAGGAGTCGGGATACCTTTAGTAACGACATGCTTTCGAACTAACCATGTTTCAGTTAGGACTTTTAAGGGTTGTAACATGGCATGGTTCACGGTTTAAAGAAACAAAAGATAGAGGCTCAAAGTTTATTTGTACCCATCCCAATCTTCGTGATGTTCTCCGGTCCTATGCTCAGTTAACTTATGCATTTAGTCTCCAAACGAATTTGGGAATTGTGACATTGACATTTATGATGGTTCAAAAACCAAAGGTTTATCTGCAAAGGCAGTCATTCTCCTTTTTTGTAGTACTTTCCTTTTGTCGAAGGTACATAGTAACCTTTTTCCGACTTTGTTATCCCTAACTTTTTCTGAACTGTTTGTTTTAAAACTACAGTCAGCGGGATGCCCCAATTTTTCCTAAGTCTCCTTAATAGGTTTTGACTTAGCAGGCTCTTGCATTGCTTTCTTTTTCTTTGAGGACATTGACTGCCGAACTTAATAATGATGGGGAACCATCGGTGATTATGTTCAAAGGAACAACTTGGAATAATTAAGTTAACTGAGCAGCTACCCTACCCCAGGTTATATATTAAGGGTTTTATTTTGTATGAAGGAAAACTCCTACTTCTTTGGGCTCAAAGGGGTTGACGAGGGATTAACATCCTTATATCTCCATTTTTTAGGGATTGAACAAATGCCTGTACATCGTCAACACGGTCTGTTCGAAAGCGTAGTGTATGAAATTGTGGTATCGTTTTCGTCATTCTCCCTCAAAAGGTGTACGACTTTAATCGAGAGTTGAATATCACAAAGAAGAAAACCGAGTAAAAACACAGTTTTAAATATAGTGAGAACACTAGGAATGAATCAAGACAAACGTAAGCAATGCATTAATGATTTTTGAAAAGTACAAAGCATATGTCATAAGACTAATGTGTAAACAAACGGAAAGAAATTGCGAATGGAAACAAAACTAATGATCTAAGAAATCCTCCTTCTAGCCACCTATGGTGTTAGACTTGCTAGGATCTTCGAACTCAATGAGCCCTTATTCAATCAAATCTTGGATCTTGTGCTTCAATGGACCACAATCCTCTGTATCATGACCAGGACTATCTGAATGATAAGCGCACCTAGCATGATGCTTGTACCCGAGAGCGGGGTTAGCCGGAGCTGAGTATGGAGGCAGCAGAGTTATCAAGTTCTGACTGAGCAGACGTTGCAGAGCTTGAGACAGTGGCATGTGCAATGGGGTGAATGATCGTTTTGGCTTGGACCTCCAGGGGCGTTGGCCACCCTGTTGTTTTTGCTGATCCTTCTGTTGTAGTGTTGGTGTCTGATTAACCAGGATTGCTCCAACAGTGTTGGGTTCCCTTTTTCCGTCATATGACTTCTTTGTGTGATAGGAACCTGAGGGTGCCCCTTGTATCTTCCCATTTTTTATCCCATCTTCAATTCTTTCGCCAATGACTACCATGTCCGAGAACCCTGAAGATGTGCATCCGACCATCTTGTCGTAGTATGGTCCTTGCAAAGTGCTCATAAATATGTCCACCAGTTCTTTGTCCATTAGGGGAGGTTGGACTCGAGAAGCCATTTCCCTCCACCTTTGGGCATACTCCTTGAATGATTCATCCTTCTTATGTGACATGTTTTGTAATTGCATCCGATTGGGTGCCATGTCCAGGTTGTACTTGTAATGCTTTAAGAAGGTGTTGGCCAGATCATTCCAGCTTCGGACAGAAGACTTCTCTAATTGCATGTACCAGTCAATAGACGCTCCGCTTAAGCTTTCTTGAAAGAAATGTATCATTAGCTTTGGATCGTGGGCGTAGGCAGCCATTTTTCGTACATACATGCGCAAGTGATTCCTCGGACATGTGAGTCCTTTGTATTTCTCGAAGTCGGGAATCTTGAATTTGCGAGGGATAGTTAAGTCTGAGACTAGACTCATTTCGAAGGCATCCACATCGAAGACATCGTATCCTTCTACCACTTTTAGTCTCTCCTCCAGCGCCTTGATTTGTTCACTGTCCTTGGAGTCTTCCTCAAAGTTAGGAATAGACTGTTGTGTCTGAGGTGCTTGGTCTGAGTTGTCCACCTCTTGCACTCCGTATTGTAGCTCTAGGTAATCATCATCCTTAGGGATATTGTTAGCAGGAATGCGAACTGTGTGGGTTGCCCCTTCGGTTTGTGGAGGAGGGAGAAATCCTTCTTGAGATGCCTCTCCTTTCTCTTGGAATTGGATAGCTCTTCTAACAGATCGGACTTGAGGTCTGTCCTTAGCAGGGCCAAAGCCCGGAACAAATCCTAGCAGCGGGTTTTCGTCATTGGGGATCTCATCCTGAACCAGGGTATCCCTAGACTGAACCTCTTTTGCCTTTTCTTTGTTGTCCATGAGGGCCTTCATGAATTCTAGCATCTGAGCCATACCTCCTTTAACCTCTTCCATACTAACCTTCAGTTGATCCACATCTTCACGAAGGGCGGTTTGATTCTGTTCTAGCTGCTCCATCGATTTCTTCTGCTGAAATCTGGTTTGATAAGACGGTCGGGATGTTAGGTTATCCTTCCCGATGGTTCCTTGCTCTGGAGATAGAAGAGAAATCTTCTCTTAATGCCATGAAAATGATGTGTATGCCATGCATGATATGCTTTGGATAAAATCCTTTTTTGGATAAGTGATGCAAGAATGCAGATGAGGAATGATGCATGAAAACACAAAGATGTAGCAACAGACCAACAAAACAAAAACAAATCATGTAAGGCAAAAATGCAAATCATATCATAATATTTCAAGAAATCCAGGTTCATAGGTTCGACGTAGCGACTCTTGGGAGCCAACATTTTCATAGGGGGTTCTAGAAGGTCTCATGGGGTCGTTCGTAACCTCCGAGACTTTCGGTCTCTTCGGATTTTAGAACAACTCACTTTATCCATGAGGTTCGAATTTTTGGGGTAGGTTCTCGGAGAGATCAGCCAAGTATCCAGTCCTGCCCTTAACAAAGTCAAGCCTCGTTTTGGACATTTCCGAATACTCAACCCACTCCGAGTGGAATTATCAATGAGACTCGTAGGAGATTCATATTCCCCTATTGATCTCAAAGTTAACTCCCACACTTAGGGTTTTAACACAACATAATAACACAACAGTGCATATAATATAACATTTATGCAATTAAATGCAAATATATAAACATATATAATTAAATAATTTTAGGCAGAAATAAATAAAAATAAAACGAAACACAAACCATAAAAATGGCGAATTAGCCAAACCCTAAAAAGTTTGCCAAAAACTTAAATAGTTCGCCAAAACCTAAACCCTGCCAAAACCTAAAACCTATAGGAGCATAGTAATTCGCCATTATAGTGTTATCCCCAGCAGAGTCGCCAGCTGTAGCAACCCGCCCTAAAAATTTAGCTTTTAGAGTCGCCACCTATTCTGAAGGGCGAATAGGAAACCCTACGCAGTATAGAGATCAGGGTAAGATACTATATTCAGGTCGAGGGAAGGTGTTAGGCACCCTCAACCCTTTCCTAAAGGCTAACATTGCAAAGATAAGGGTTATGGCAAAACATAAAGAAAGATGACAGACAGTAAATAGAGTTAAAGGCTAATTATTTGAACATGATTAGAGTTTGGAAGAGGGGGACTCGCCTTGTTGCCAAGTGCCTACGTACCTCCTTATGGAGGATCAGAGTCTACGTAGTTGGTGAAAGATCATATAGAGATTGATATAACTGCAGAAATGAAAGATCATATAACCATCAAAGGCCCAAAGGGGGAGAAAATCATTCAAGATGTAGTGTATGAGTGGAAACCACCTTATTGCAAGGTATGCAATTTGGTTGGTCATAACTGCCAAGAAAAGATACAGAATACCAAAAAGGTGCAGCAGGAGTGGAAAAAGAAAGAAACTACAGACCACAACAAGAAATCAGAGGAACAAAAAGAACCACAAGCTGAGATGGAAACAGGGAAAGAGGATACTAGATGGATCACTGTTGGTAGTTCAGCAAAAGGAAAAGCAATTATGACTGAACCAGAGGTGGTGATTACTTGCAGCAATGGATTTGGAATCTTGGGTACTGGGGAAAGCTCAGCACACCAAGAGGACAAAATTACATGATGTTGGTATGGAATATAAGGGGCTTGAATAAAAAGGCTAGGCATCTTGAGATTGCAGCCCATCTCAAACAGATGCAACTGCCTTGTTTAGCTTTGCTAGAAACCAAAGTGAAAATAAATAATGCAGAGAGAATTAGAAGCAATTTTGGGAATAATTGGAGATGGCTTGACAATTATACTCACCACCCTAATGGGCGAATTTGGATAATGTGGAAAGAGGAAGTAAAGCATATTGACTGTATCAGCAAAACAGATCAATATATCCATTGTAAAGTGACTGAAAAGAAAGACAATGTGGTGCAGTGGATCACTATCATATATGCACAAAATCAGCTTCACCAAAGAAAAAAGCTCTGGAATGACATTCAGATTTGTGCTGGTTCAGTTCAGGGACCATGGATGCTCATTGGTGATTTCAACAATGTCATGACAAGTAATGATAGAATAGGGGGGAAGCATGTCCAACTGGCAGAATATGCTGATCTTGAGAAGATGATGGAGGATGTGGGTTTGTATGCTCATGAGACCAAAGGGGAGTACTTCACTTGGAACAATAGACATACAACTCAGATGATATACTCAAGGATTGACCATGCCATTTGCAATAGGGACTGGTTCTTACAATTTCCTCACTGCATTGTCAATATCTTGCAACAACACATATCAGACCACGCACCTTTGAGGATTCAGAATGTGGGAGAACAGATGCCAAACAGGAGATTCCATTTCAAATTCCTCAATTGCATAGCTGACAGAAGTGATTTCTTGGACACTGTTAAGAGCCATTGGGATTCCACAACTACTGATAGACCTATGTACAAGGTATGGAGAAATTTGAAGCAGCTGCAACTTGCCTTGAAAAAGCTCACTAATAGAACCACTGAGAGCATAAGAAAGATTCACCAGTACAGACATCAATTATTGCAAGCTTAAACTGAACTAATGACTGACAGGTTTAATGAGAGTTTGATTGATAAAATCAAACAATTATCAGAGGAGCTTATAAGGGCCACTGAATTGGAGGAGCAGATTCTCAAGCAAAGAGCAAAAGTTGATTGGCTACTCCTTGGGGATGGAAACAATAGATACTTTCATACAATTGTGAAAACTAAAAACAAGGCCTCGGGGATATATGCTTTAGAAGATCAGAATGGCATGGAAATTAAGGGTGGGGAAAACATTGAGAAAGAGGTACTCAGATTTTATGGTGAGCTAATAGGCAAAGCTAGCCCCCAATTGAGACATATTGATGTGGAGGTCTTAAGACAAGGAGCACAACTCAGTCACACGCATCAGAATGAATTAACACAACCTGTAGCTGATAAAGAGATCATCGATGCTTTAAAGAGCATTGGAGATGCAAAGGCCCCGGGTATTGATGGTTATAATGCAAGATTTTTTAAGGCCACATGGGAGATCATTGGTAAGGATGTGAAGGCTGCAATATATGATTTTTTTGATCATGGAAGACTGTATAGGGCTGCAAATTGTGCAATTGTTACTTTGATTCCCAAATTCCCAAATGCTAACAGGATGAAGGATATGAGACCTATTGCTTGTTGCACAGTCCTATATAAGATAATCTCCAAGATCCTTACTAATAGACTCAACAAAGTGATAAATACTGTGGTGGATTACAGTCAGTCTGCTTTTATACCAGGGAAAGTGATACAAGATAACATAATCATTGCTCATGAGATATTGAGAGGATATAATAGAAAACACATTTCCCCCAGGTGTGCTATTCAGATGGACTTGCAGAAAGCTTATGACACTCTTGAATGGAGGGCCTTGGAAGACATAATGCACGAGATGAGCTTCCCCAATAAGTTCATCAATTGGGTTATGACCTGTATCACTAGTGTATCATATAAGTACTCCATAAATGGGCAGCACAGTGATTACCTGGCAGCAAAGAGAGGCCTTCGGCAGGGTGATCCAATATCACCTCTGCTGTTTGTACTTGTGATGGAATATATGCACAGATGCATGAAGAAGCTCCAAACCACACCTGACTTCAAGTTCCATCCGAAGTGTGCCAAATTATGCCTAACCAATATTTGTTTTGCAGATGATCTAATCCTTTTTGCTCGAGGAGATGCTAGATCTGTTGCAAGAATGATGGAGATATTCCATATGTTCTCGGCCTCAACAGGCCTCAAGGCAAATCCGGCGAAGTGTAAACTGTATGCAGGAGGATTGGATGAGAATGCCATTAAGAACATGCTGCAGATTACAGGCTATCAAAGAGGAGAATTACCCTTTAAATATCTTGGGGTGCCACTTTCAAGTAAGAAACTCAGCGTGCAACAATGTCAGCCGCTTATTGACAGAATTATTGCGAAGATTAAGCATTGGACTGCGAAATTCCTGAGCTATGCAGGGAGGAAACAACTTATTCGTAGTGTGCTATTTGCAGTTACCTCATACTGGATGCAAGTGTTCCCGTTGCCAAAAAGTGTCTTGAAATTCATAGAATCCACTTGCCGAAGCTATCTTTGGAGCAATACGGAGGAGATTACCCGACGAGCCCCGGTTGCTTGGGATAATGTATGCAGCCCTGTGAGAGCAGGGGGACTAAATATAATTTCGCTTCGAGAATGGAATACGACAACAATTGGGAAGTTACTGTGGAATTTACAATCAAAGGCGGACAAATTATGGGTTAAATGGGTAAATACTTTCTATCTCAAAGGTGCTGATGTTATGGAATGGCAGACCAACACCACTACTTCATGGCTTTTAAAAACCATTGTCAATTGTAGAAATGATGTGCAGCATACGACATACTGGCAAGAAGTGGTGCAAACAGGGAGATATAAAACGGCAAAAATGTATGCTTGTTTGAGAGGAGAGCAAGAAAACACAAACTGGAGACACATTCTCAGGAGGAATCTGGCTCGGCCACGGGCTGTATTCATTACTTGGCTGGCATTTCTTGGTAGACTGAACACGAAGGATAGAATAGCCCGTTTTGGTGTGGAAACTGATAGCTATTGCGTTTTTTGTGGAGAGCATGAGAGCTTGGATCACCTTCTCTTTGCTTGTCCTGGGACAGGAGTTATTTGGAGGAACATCATGGGCTGGATTGGATATCATAGACTGCCCAAGGCATGGACAGAGGAAAAAAGATGGCTGCTAATGGAACTTAAGAGAAAAGGCTGGCGCAGGAAGCTACTCAAAACTGCCTTGGCTGAAACAATCTATGCTACTTGGATTGCAAGGAATGCATTTTGCTTTGGAAAAGAGATAAACCCCAATATGGAACAAGACATTAAACACATTATTGTTCATAGAAGCAGCCTCAATAGAACAATTAGTATCCATATTGACAAAACACAAATGACTATAGAATAGTTTGTACCTTGATTGAACTACTGTACCTGGATCCTTGTGGGATCGGTTTGTAACAAACTGTTTTTGGTTTAATAAAGTAACTTTATTCCAAAAAAAAGAGTCTACGTAGTTCGGGGAAGGGTTGTACGCCCTTAAGGTTTGAAATTTGATTTGAAGGTTTGAAGGCTTTTGAATAGCCTGTCGTAGTTTGAATGAGGATAAAAATCCGTATTTTGAAATTGAAGTTTGAAAGATGTTTGAAAAGTGTTTTGAAGTTTCGGGCGTACAACCCTGATTTGATATGGCACTATTAACCACAACGATCAATAGATTCGATCGCCATAGTTAACAGATTGAAAGTTGTATCGTTATCAATTTTAATCAATTAATTTGATTATTACTAATACCGAATTAGGATATTTTTTAGGAATTTAATAATTAGTTTGCTTCCTTACCCCTCGCAATCGATTAATTCGATTAAAAAGAATAAGGAAATTTGAAATAAGGAAATTGAATAGTTAATCATCGCAACCAATGGGGATGGTTGAAACCATTTAACTAAATAGAAATTATTTGTATTTCAATTAAATAAACATTTTAATTAAAATTATTATTGCCCATAGCGATTAATCGATTTAATCGGCACGGACAATAAATTGGCATTTTAATATAAATATCACATATTAATTTTTATTTATAAAAATAATTATTAATATATAAATAATATATTAAAAGCATTAATTAAAACAAATATTTAATTAAAACTATTTTAGTTTGTTAGGATTAGAATTTAGTATGGTTGTTCATTAGAGGGCATGGTATAGGGACCAATTGCTGGACGTCAGATCTGGGTTAGTGGTGATTGGAGGGCTGGATCATGAGGATGTATGGTGAGGTCTAAGGCTTGGGTGCGCATGGGATGACAAGAGGAAATCTTGTAAAAATATTGTAAGGGCCAGGGATCGAACCCTGGACCCTGGGATTACTACACACACGCCATACCACTCCAACCAACGCAATTGGTTGTTTACAGTCTGGAAGAAAAAGATAATATATTAAAGGCTGCCAGCTAACCAAAAACAGGCGCGCAAATTCAAAACACGCCAATGACGCCCTGACACCTCATCGTCTTCTCCAAAGAAGACCTGTAAAACCTGTGACTTTTGCTACGATTTTGCTACGAAATATTTCGTAGCCTATGCATTTGGAAAAAATAGCGAATTGAGCATCCCTTAGCATAAATATTTCGCGACACATCTGAAAGCTTCGTATTGACCATACGAATCCAGCCACACCATCAATTTGCCCTGATTTTCACTCTAACAGAAAGCCCTAATTTCAAGTTCTTTAAAACCCTAACGGCCAACAATGGTGATTCGTGTTTAAACCATACAAACCCCAATTAAACCACCCAGAAACGTTCAGAGCATCAACAATAACCAGATTACACACTTAAATTTTAATGAGAATGCATAAATTGTTCTCACCGATCCAAAATCGAAAACGACATACCTTGGCTTGTATGGAGGAATTCTGGGGTTGCTGAAGCAGAGTAATTATCCAGGTAGCTTTAGAATGCCTCGAGGGAACTTTTGCACACCTTGAATCTCGTTGAAACCCTCCAATTCTCCAAAACTAATCTTGAGTTTCTTGACAATTTTTTTGTTCTTATGCTTATGCCTCTGGTCAGAACTTCGTCCCCTAATCTATTGCTCTCACTTGTATACTTATAGGAGAACTAATTTAGGTCAAAGAGAGAAGCCCAAAGCCCTTGAATCCATGGTTGCCATTTTAGAAGAGATTTGATTTGAAAATATTTCTAAAATGTGCTCAATTCCAATCTAATCTTACCAATCTGATTTAGCACGAAATTGGATGAATATTATGGCATTTAAGTGATTGAATTTGATTAGAAATCAAAACTAAAACAGATCTTGCATATTTCCTTTATTTATTTTGATTTAAAATATGTTTAAAATGAATAAAAATTCACTAAAATTATATTTAAAGATCAAATGGTCGTGGGATTCAATTTGGAGGTTCTTAGTAACCTTATAATCAAGATTGGGTCATAACAAGATAGGCCCATTTGCAAAGTTTCTTAATTTGAACCTTCTTTTTTCACATTTTGCCTTCAAAAATCACCCAACTTTGATCAATCATATCTCACTCAATTTTTAAGTTATGAGGGAGTTCTAAGACTTTTTGGAAACCTCAAGAGGTCTTCTATAAGCCACTTTGGAATATATTCTTCATTTGGAGCTTTTATCTTGACCATATCCTCTTTGCAAAAAAACTGCTTTTGAAGGATGCTTGAAAATGACCTGTAATCTTTTGCACTGTATCTCTCAAATGAATCATTTCTAGCCCTGGCTTGTGAGAGACAAAGTTGTAGAGAATCCAATTTCCTTCAAAATAGGCTTTGAGTGGGGAATTTTTGATGTTCCATGTGAAAGTTATGCCCAGTCAAAGTTAGGTTGACTTTCTCCTAAGAAACCCTAATTTGAACCTTTTTGTATTCGTTCATCTCTGAGTTTCTATTAATGGAATCATGATCAATCTTTGATCAAATGATGGTTATGCTTCATATACTTGATGTTGACCAAAATTGGGAGGCTTTGACTATGCTCTGATTATGATTGACTTTTAGGTCAAACTAGTTGACTATGGACCATCTGGACTTTTGAGTAAGTGATCTTTGAAACTTGAACCTTGAACTTTGCATCATTGTAAATGGAAATATGGAAGGCAAATTTTGGGGTATGACACACCTACTGTAAACTTAGAAATTAAATAGTAAGGAATAGCACTGTAGCGGCCATTGCGAACACCAGCGGTTTCTTTCCTTTATACATATATCACCAGTTACGTTTTGAAGACAAAGAATGAAAATTATAATTTTTTTATATAACCATGTCACTAATGTGTTTTTGTAAGTCACATGTTTCAACTTTACTAATTTATACTATTTTATTAGTATAATTAATAATTATAATAATAATGAAGATAATAAGTAATAGTATTATATTTAGAGTCAAATATGTGAGTTAATTGGATAATTTAAGTTATTCTCGATTCTGTTAAGTTGTCAATAGAGTTGTTAGAGTCGTTAATAGAGTTGTCAATAGAGTCGTTAGAATTGCCAATAAGGTTGTCAGAGTTGTTTTGAATCATTAAGAGTCATAATTTAAATTGTTTGCGTAATTCTGACATGTTTAGAGTTGTCAATAGAGTTGTCAGTGTTTCTTTTGAGTTGTTTAGAGTCAATTTGTTAAAACAAAAATTAAAATTGACTCTTTAGAATTGTTTTATTATTACTTGAGTCAGACCGTTAGCCAATTAAATTTATAAGAGTTATTCTTGTATATTTAGAGTTGTTAGTTTACGATGTCGGTGTTTACATTTTCGATGAAACTTTACAAATTTATAACTTTTGAACCGTATCTCTGTTTGAGTCCCCGTTCGAAGCGTTAGTAAGCTAACGCCATATTCTTTTCAATAAAAATGGTCTTGATAGAAATAAGTGAATAGAAATTAATATGGTGTGATTGTTAATTGTATGATTAAATTAATAGTTGAATTAATTTCAATTGATTGGAATAAATTTGGAATTAGATCAATTATTCGATTGGTCGGTAAATTACGGTATTTTGAGGATTTGTCCGTAATTGTGTTTTGTCTTGAATATGTATGTTGAGAAATATATATTTTCCATGCCAATGATGTTGTGCTAATATTGATTCTCTGTGAGTAGTTGGTTAATATTAATTCTAATGATTAATTGCTTGATGTTGAAAGTGTGTGTTCATGTATAATTGGCAAAATGAGAATTAACATGAGATAGTGTGGTTACTAATGTTAATTGCATTGTGTGAATCGTAATTGATTAATTGACCTCTTGAATGTGTATGATGTGTGTGTTGTGAATGTTGTGTACAATTGGTGGATAATTCATAGGGTTGAATTATTGTGATATGCGGAAAGTTAAGATGGTAGAGATGATCTTAATTGCATATATTTGTGACATTGTACATACATTCATATCATAGTGTGCCTTGAAATATAGGTGGATTTGCTTTGAAACACAAGCGGGCTTAGATTCTAGAGTGAATCGGAAGCGGTAGACTATATGTTTACATTTTGGGTGGGCTTTGGTCTTGTCCGGATCGGAAGCGTGGCTTGGATTCTAAATATTGAATCAGAAAGCGGTGAAACTTTGGGTTCACAATTCGGTACCACATGCATAGCGTCACATATCTTGCATTGAGTCACATTAAAATTATGCGATAATTGAGTATGTGAAGTTGATGTAGTTGTGATATGTGTATGAGTTTGATAATTGAAACGAGTGAAGTTTGAATATATATTTGATAAAATGTGTGCATATGTGATAACTATGATTGTGTACTTAATTGAGAATATAATAGTAGAATTGAAATATTATACTGTTCAAGCTTGTTGTATACTCGATAACATGTGAAATATGGGTTGATTACTATTATCTACATGGTTATACATAGTATGATTAATTACTTGAAGTATTGATTTAACCATTGTATTCCGTTATACTTTCTTCATAATGGTTTGTATTCTCACCCTTCTGTTTTAATGTTGCCCTCGTTTGGCGACATGCAGGTTTGACGATTAGTAGCTTGCGTGTGACCTAGTCGGAGCTTCTTCTGAGTTTGCTTGGTAATTAAGTAGCGAGTCAATGCTCTGGTCATGTAACACTGGGTAGCTTAGACGTTGAACTCATGTTCTAATTGTTTATGTATTTCGTTATAACTTGTGAACCTGTTTAATTGGTTACTTGTTGTTGAGAGGCTTTGGGCCAAATATTATGATTATGGTTATTTTATGAGTTGTTTATGGAGATATGATCATGGTATGGGACATGTATCATTTATATGAAACACATGAGTATTACTTTCCGCTGTTAATGCATATTCTGGATGAATTATGATTATATGTCAGGTGTTATTTGAAATGACCAGGTGTATTGTATTTTGTGGATAAATGTTGTTGGTTTTTAAAAGCTTTTAGTTTTTGAAAACGTCGATGTGACGCCCTTTTTAATTATATGCATGCCTATTCTCTGATTATATGCTTATTATTTATGGGGTAAAAAGGGGTGTTACATTGTCCACTAAATGCATAAATATCCCCATCTTCATACCTTAAATTTGAGTCTTTTACAAAAAAATCCTTTGTGTAAAATACAACCCTAAATACCTCAGTATTGTACAGATATGGCAAAGGGTAAATTTGACATTGCAACTAAGAAATGAACCACACACAATGCAAAACCCTAGAAATTTATAGCCAACACGACAATTTTTCAGGTGGACCACACAAATTTAACCCTTTTATTTATAATTTGTAAGTTAGTTTGTTTTTCCTTCAGGCACTTGTTATTCAATGTTTGTTCAATTACTTTCTTACCTACAAATGTAATGTAAGTAATATGAAAAATCGTGGTCTAAAGTAAAGAAAATTGTTGCATAACAGATAACTCATAAGTAAGTTATTCGATTTTTTTAAAAAAAAATAATTCAGGCAACAAGGAAAAACTGTGGTCAAAAGTAAATAAAATTGTTACCTACAACAGTACAACATTAGATAACGGTTTTGAAACGTGGGATATACAAATTTTCATATGTTGCAAAAACCATGTCTATTAGAATAGCCACAATTTTATTTACTTTAGGACATGGTTTTTCATTGTTGCATTAACTTAAGTTACAAATCGGAAAACTTGACTGCAAGTTATCCGGTGAAGAAAAGTTACAAATCGGAAAACTTGACATCAAGTTATCCAGTGAAGAAAAGTTATAAACCGGAAAACTTGACTGCAAGTTATTCGGTTAGGAAAAGTTACAAACCGGAAAACTTGATTACAAGTTATCCGGTGAAGAAAAATTACAAACCGGAAAACTTGATTACAAGATATCTGGTGAAGAAAAATTACAAATCAGAAAACTTGATTGCAAGTTATCTGGTGAAGAAAAATTACAAATCGAAAAACTTGATTGCAAGCTGGTGCACTTTGGTGGGGACGTGAAATGGTAAGTATTAAATAATAAAATTATTTGAAAAGTTAAAAGGGTAGAAATGAAATATTTTAAAAAGTGTAGGGGATAGAGGGATAATGGTAGGGGCATGAGGTAAAATTTTCAGTTAGTCACACATGGTCATAAAATTGTTACCACCAATATTCGGTTTATTAGAGCGCATAATCTTGTTCGATCCAGTTATCGCATCAAGTGGTTTCAGTCGCCTCTCGATCGCACTTGCGAGGGATCAAATAGTTATCTTGCCTACTAAGTTTAACGTTAACCACCACTAGACCAACTAACTATTGATATTAATCATTTAAACTTTTTTAAAATATAAGGCATAAAATCAATCTTTTAAATCATAATATTAATTAAATAATACAATTAAAAATAATCATTATACTAATCTCTTAAATCATAATATTAATTAAAATACAATTAAAAATAATCATTATTAATAATTATACTAATTTCTTAAATAATACAATTAAAAATAATCATTATTAATAATTAATAATTATATTAAAAGTTAAATGATTGCAAGATTTTACATATATTTGGTTCATTAAATATGATTATTAGTAGTATTATTTTTATTCATCTTTAAATTTAGGACAATTTTGTGTGTAATAATTATAAACCAAAAAAAAAATGACAATTAGACCCGACACTATTACCGTTTGACATCCAATATATACTATAATACTAAATTTCAACCATTCCCATTATACCCCTACAAAACAACCCCAACATTCCCACCTCAAAGGACAAAACAGTCCCACACATATAACAAACCAAAACCAGCTGTCACAAATCGATCCCAACCTCTCTCTCCTTTATCTGTCTTCACAAACTATCAGATCCATCATTTGTTCTCAATCGCATTCACAATCTCTCTTACATATATAAACTCTCTCCCTTTTTAAACCCTCTCTTACAAATTTCTCACATCAATTTCTTCCCGCTCTATCACACTCCCTTTCAATTCATCTCAAAAAAACGATAAATAACAAACCCTAATTCCTGATAACAAGGTCTGATTTGTGTGATTGTTTTGTTGAACCACTGGATCTAGTTCTATATGATGTTTTTTTATAACCTAATTGTTTTTTTTCTTTGTTTTTTTGATGTTTTTTTTTAAATGATTTGAGAAATGGGTTGTTTGATTTTTTAGTGATTAATGTGGAATATTGTGGTTGTTGTTGATTTTGTGATAGTGGGTTGTGGCTGGATTTTGAAAGGGTAGCATAAAAATTAAGACTTGAATAGGATTCATGGCTGATCAAGGATTGGAAGGGAGTCAACCTGTGGATCTGTCAAAGCACCCTTCTGGGATTGTGCCTACTCTTCAGTGAGTTTCTTTGAATTCAATGTTTTCTCAGTTTTGGGTTGTGATTGCAAGCATGAGATGATGATGATGATGATGATGATGATGAGTAACTGTGCTGTGTCTGATGTGTGTTTTGGTTGATTTGATTTGAATGAGTGATGTGAGTTTGTGTTGTGGTGTGGAATGTGGGTATGCTTATTTGTAATAAAGATGAGGATTCATGTAATTAGTTATGCATGTCCTAGTGATACCTTATGTATGAATGATATTGCGAATACTACCTGCAAATAATATTACAATTACCTCTTAAGTCTCTGTTGCACAGACACCTATGAAAAAAGGGCATGTCTGTGTCCGTGTCTAACACTACTTGTGATAAGCTTAATTTATTCATTTTTTCATATGATTATCGGTACTGGTGTGTTATTATCGTTTTCGGGGTGTCCGTGCTTCATAGCTTACCGTTGATCAAAGTTTTACTGATACTGCTCTTTTTTGGAGCCGTGCTTATCCCAATAAAATTTATGCCATTGAAGCTTAGTTAATTTGATTTGGTTACACTTAAATGTTCTTAATGGAGGGTACCTATATACCAATTGGAATTACATGTGTTGTTGTTGTGCCCTTGTGTGTCTGTGTTTCTTCTAAGATGAACTCTAAATGTATGCTTGATACGGAAATATTTAGATAGTAAAATGATTGTTGCATGTATGTATGTACATTATAATATCTAAACTTGTTTACTATTTGTATTGCTAGAAATATTGTGTCCACCGTCAATTTGGACTGTAAGTTGGAGCTAAAATCTATTGCGCTTCAAGCTCGTAATGCGGAGTATAATCCCAAGGCAAGTTTTGTTTTTTAATTGTGACTTCCATCTAGATATGTGTGTATCAAAGTTTGTGTTGCGCTACACTGTTGTTATCTGAAGTCAAAGATCAATAGTGTAGTAATAGCTTACATGCCTGATATGTTGTCATGCAAGTTGGTCATTTTTCTGCAGTACTGATGTCTTTGATTTGAACCTGTGCAGCGTTTTGCTGCTGTGATTATGAGGATCCGAGAACCAAAAACAACTGCACTAATTTTTGCATCTGGCAAAATGGTATGTTCCTTTCGTTGCATGTGGTACTTTTTTCTACGTCAGTTGCAATAGCTTGATGCAATTTCTCAACACAAGGGTGGTGGCCATGTGGCACACATGTTAGGGTTAGGGAAAGACCTCGTTTTCTGCATGCGGGTCGGAAGACCTGTTTTCTGCTTGTGGGTTAGAAGAAGACATGTTTATGCATGTGGGTCATAAGAAAACCTGATTAGGAAATAAGATTTTTTGGTTAAAAAATGTGCGTATTAATGAATATTGATTAATTAATTTAAAACTAGGTTGACCTTTAATTATTAATTAATTTCGTTAAAAAACAGATTCCAAACCTTCTTTGTTCCCTACAACTGTTTCTGTCTAGCCCTACTTTTCCTTTCCATCCTTCTTTTCTCTCGTTCGTCTTTGTCCATTTCTCCCGCATCCGTTTCATCCTTATTCTCCCTCACAGCCAATTCTCTGTGCATCTTTGTTTTTATTGCTAACCAAATGGCTTCAAATTCTCATGCTGGTACTGGTAAGGGATCTGCTGCTGCTCACTCTCCTGTCCTTAGCTATAGAAATCTAAATTTTTACTAACTTGATCATCGGAGTTGTCCTAGAATCATGGGAAATGCAATTCTATGTCCAATACAGATCTTAGACGATGGTGTGATGGATGGTTAAGTTGGAACTTTATTTTGATGAGAAGAGTACTATAATGATAGGCAGTTAAAATCAAGATTATACGCATAATCAGAAAGGGGAAGTAAAATCGTAAAGCGTGAAATCTTAAGATTGTACAAACTTCATGAAACACAACTTCATAAATCACAGCTAAAACTAATAAAAACACCACAAAAATTACACTTTAGTCTTGAAATTGAATATCATAAATCACTCAATCTTGATTTCCATAATCTACTCAACCGTGGATCCTTACCAATAGAAACATTTTAATTTGAAGCCATTTGGTTGGCAATAAAGACAGAACAAAACAGAAACTGACTGCGTGAACAAAGAACATCCTCGCAGACATAGAACAAATCCTTTGGTCAGCAACACAAGATGGAAACAAAGAGATACTTTTAGTCCACCACGGTGAGACTTGGAAAAAGAAATTGTGCCCGTGAGAGAGAACAGAGTCGCAGGAGTGTGAAATGCACTCCAGATCTGTAGATATGTGATGGACAGCTGTAGAGGAGAAACAGAATGGACATATGAAAAAAGGGTTTCTCTTGATAAGCATATATGCCATGTTAAGAGGGTATTATGGAAAAACCCCAATTTTGATTATGCATAAAAAAGAAAATGAGAAAGCTATTCTGTTTATATTAGGATCACATTCTTTACTGCCTTTTCTGCTCCTTAAGAAAACATTATTCCTTAGTGATCCACCTAACGGGACCTTCCCCTACAAATTCTGGCACCCCTTCTTCGACCGTGAGTCAGTTCTGAGAGATCTAGCGGGTCGGAACAATTGATAGGAAATAGAACAGAACATTGAAGTAATTAATGGATAAAACAATGAATAAATGGAAATAGCGAGGAATGTACCAATGTTATTTCTGGGGACAGAAAATTCTATCAGTGGAATGACATATTGACATTCACACCTGCCTATCCTCCTACATACACGAATCTCTGTTCCCAACTCATTCCAAGTGATTTCCTACAGAGAAGAATATCTGTTTCTAACTCACCCATATGAGTTCCCTAAGTTGTGTTCTTGGGGTCATGTGCTAATTTCCCATTTGGGCTCCCACTTACTCAAATGGGTCTTACCAGTCTCTAGCTCTACTTATGAAATAACATAATTTTAGCACGTTGCTTGCTATGGGTTTATATTTTAATACTTTTTTTAAAATTAATTGCCATGGTTAGGTCTGTACTGGAGCTAAGAGTGAGGTACAATCAAAATTGGCAGCAAGGAAGGTACACTGGTGTTTTTTTTCTTCTCTAAGCTCTTTTATCCTTTGTATTATTGAAAGTTCTCAAGTCAATGTTCATTAGACTGGAGAACCATGCCATTAGTCATGGCTTGTTTTTTAGCATATTCTTTTTTTAGTTTTTTAAAAACAGTTCCTTAAATCAATGGAGGAAGATGAATGGTTTTAGTTTTCTCCTGGTAACTAGTCGCTAAACATGACGCACTCATTTTTTCTTGAAAATATATATATTTTATAATCTTGTTTTCTCCTTCTCCAGTATGCTAGAATTATCCAGAAGCTAGGCTTCCCAGCTAAATTTAAGGTACTATTCTCTTTCTCATTATCTCTACTAAAGTTGTTCGTCATATTCCACCCACCACTACATGAGTGGTGCTTGATAATTGATTTATTCCTTTTGTATTGTGCTTTAGAATTTTAAGATTCAAAACACTTTTCTACCCAACACTTACATGAGTGGTGCTTGACAATTGATTTATTCCTTTTGTATTGTTTAGGATTTTAAGATTCAGAACATTGTTGGCTCTTGTGATGTCAAGTTCCCCATACGGCTTGAGGGTCTTGCATATTCCCACGGTGCTTTCTCAAGTGTAAGTATGACATGAAGCTATTATTCTCTGTTTCCCCTGAATGCTATTTCCTTGATGGCCAAACAATCACAAATTCTATTTTATTTTATATTTTATCAAGTAGAAGCTGCTTTCACCTTAGAATATCCACTGCAAAATGGGATATAGATGCTTAGTGGGGAATATTTTCAGTCACGATGCTTGTGTGATCTACAAGTGTAGATGTATGGAAAGGGCTATTTTCTGTTGTGTTTGTGCATGTGTATTTGCTTTCCTAGATTCTTTCTATACTAATACTAGAATTTTAGTGAATGAGAAACATATGTTGAACTCACTTGTTCCTGGTGATAGTATGAACCAGAGTTGTTTCCAGGACTAATCTATCGAATGAAGCAGCCCAAGATAGTCTTGCTTATATTCGTATCTGGAAAAATTGTTTTAACAGGAGCCAAGGTATTGTTCTTGAGATATTCCCATTTAATCTTATATGTTAACCATTTTCCGCCTCATTGAACTAATATGTTAATTTGCATTTGTTTAGGTGAGAGATGAAACTTATACAGCCTTCGAGAACATATATCCAGTGCTTACTGAGTTCAGGAAAAACCAACAATGGTATGCACATGGCTCTATATCCTTTTCAATTGGGATTGGATATACATGTCATGATAATTGGGCTAGGGTTATAATCAAATATATCATTTTGTCTTTTGTTTTGCTTTCTTCTATCACCTGTCAGATTATGATTGCAATGCAGACCTCAGTTTTTAAATTGAAAGATGAAATACACCATGTAGTTTTCGTTTTAGATTGCATATTTGTGCGTAATCTTAAACTGAAATCAGTACTACTCGTGAGCATTTTCTTGCAGCTCGGTCCAATCTCATGGTTGCTGTTGGATTATTAACACACTCAGTGATAGATTAATCCAACAGCTCACATTTAGCTAGACCGAGCTGTTGGGCTTCAAAGGATCCATTTTTGGTGTGACTAAGAATGTTTCGTTTCTTGAAGATATTTGCTACTAATGTCATGGGATACTTGCTATTTATAATGGCAGATTATTGACATGAGCAAGAGCAAGGTTTTCTGGCTGAGAAGAATATGGATGGTGGTTGGCTCGACTGAGCTGTATATACTGAGACAGAGAGGAGATATTTGGAATGAGATAAACTTAGCCGTTTTTGTTCTGCTTGTGATGGATCTTGATCTTGATGTAGTATAGGGAAAAAACTTGTATCTTTGACAATTCAAAAACAAAACAAGATTTTTAAAGTGGCTGAAAAGAGCTTAATGGTTATATAGTTGAGTCCTTTTTACCTTTATTTTATGTTAGGTTCCTTAAATTTATCTTTAGTATCAATAAATTTGCTGAATGTTGTACAATGATCAAATACCTTAACTCAAGTGGTTGAGTTGGTACATCTGAAGAAATCTGACATGACCCATCGTTGTGTAAGACTGAAAGCACTCCAACCCATCTAATTAAAGTATCTTTTGTAGGAATTCTGTTTTGAAGCATTCTCCAAATCAATAACGACACTTTTGATGGAATCATATTTCAAACTTTTGCCAAAGAATGATTAGACAAGGATTGACCGTTCGACGATAAATTCTTATACACCTCTTTCCACTTAATACTCATTTGAGGCCGCTTATCTACCTATATCCAATTGACATATATTCTTCTATCAACTTGAAATTCCGTTAGATTCCAAATTCATTATCCCATTTTTTAGCCTATATAGGCTATATCTATTCAAAAAAGCTTCAAACCAAATTTCATTCTTCTCTATTTTGACTTTTCACACCCATTTACCTAATAATACAGAATTGAACAATCTTAGGTTTTTAGAAATGATATCAGACAAACCCTTGAAGAAAGAGAGAAAGTAAATTGAGATTGCATGTAGAACAAACCGTAAGATTACAACTCGGCCGCCAATAGATAAATGATTGTTCTTCCATCTATTCGACTTCAATTTCATTGTCTTTATCACTTAATTTCAAGTGTCTTTTTGATTCAAATTTGCCCAAATTTGAAGACTACGATAATTGAGACGAAAAGAGCCTACTTTACAACTCAGGATATTTTCACCTAAACAGTTTTGTTTTGGGAAACATTGATCCTAACAATCCGAAAAGAAGGTAAACATTGTCTTTATAATCCGAATGTTGGACCATCTCTTCTCACTTATGATCATGGTTTCGTCTGCGTATTGTAGATGACAGAAACAACATTTTCCTCTATTGAATTTGTATTCCACAAATTTTTCCATGTCTACAACTTTCTTCATCAGAATCTTAAATCCATAGATATGATTAGGAAAATGAAAGGGAGAAAAAGTATCTTCTTGTCTTAATTCTCGTCACATCTAAAATTCCTTATAAGGCATTCCATTTACTAACACCAAAAATGAAGAAGATCTTAATATTCTATAATCCAATTCTTCCATTTCTCGTGGCCAGTTTTCTCCGTCACATATATTAGAAATTTCTGGTCAATTGAATCGTATGCTTTCTCAAAATCCACTTTAAAGAGGATCACTTATTTCTTCTTTATCCTAGCCTCCTGAACAATTTCATTAGCCTCCAGAACCCCATCTAAAAATTGCCTGCCTGAAAGGAACATTGATTGTGTCTCCAAAATGATGGTATCTATCACTTTTTTTCAATCTAGTGGCCAACACCTTTGATATTACTTTGTAAATACATCTTATCAAAGATATCGATCTATATTTTGAAATCGTTGACAAGTTACTTTTATTCTAAATGAGAGCCAAAAAAGAGCAATTTTCCCCTTTAATCATTCGTCCACAAATTTGAAATTCTAACACGACCCTCATGAAATATCCTTTAATGATATTCCAAAACTATTTTATAAACCCATAATTGACACCATATAGGCTTAGAATTTTTGAGCCATCGCAGTCTTAAATTGCTCTACGAACTTTGTCTTCTGAAAACTCGCTTACCCACAAATCTTTATCCAATTTTTAAACTTGATGTTGGCTGGAATATGTCTCACACCCTTCCCTAAAAAAGACTCTAAAAGTGTTCACCAATTTACTTTTTCATCTTATTTGCCTCCTTTGTTATTCTTCCATTCACTTCTAGCGAAAGAATTTCATTGTATTTCCTTCTCTTATTAATACAACCATGAAAATATTTAGAATTTGTGTATCCTATCAACCATCTATTTTGAGACCTTTGGCATTGAATGCTACAATTAAGATTCATGAGTTTGTGTAAAACTTCAAATACTTCTCTTTTACTATTAATCTCCATTTATGTCATCACCGTCAATTCACCTTTAATCTCAAAATTATTAAGCTATTCTTTTGTTGCTTTAATTTTTCCTCCAATTTTCAAGTATGTGTTTTGTGCCACTCTTTCAATTTGATCTTGATTATATTTAACTTTTCTTTCAATACAAACATCCCACACCCATGTACTTTCAAATTAAGCCATTGTTCTTTAACAAAGTTGTGAGAACACTTAATGCTCTTCCAACAATTTAACATGGAGAAAGGCTTCAACTCCCATTTTTGCACTAAAATGCCAAGCATAACGGGGAACTGATATGATAGCCCATTTGTCTAAAGCTTATTGAGTACATGTGGGTCACAATATGGACCATTCTTCTGATATAAAAAATGTGTCCAGACCGCTCATTGATATACCTCAAAACCTAGAACTAGTAAGCTTCTTATCGTGGAGTGGTAAGTTGATTAGGTCTAAATCTGAGATGAATTCACCAAATTCTTCCACTTCCTCTTTTCTATTGTTCTCATTTGCTCATCTTCTTTATTTTTCAACCCTGGTAGAATCAAAGTCTCATAACATACATATTTGTTTTCCATTATCCTCTTTAATTCTAACTAATATCTCTGCCCATAAGTCTTAATTTCTTATGATGTCACATGGGGATATAAATAATCACAATAGTTATACTCTTTAAGCTGAATATTATTTTTTATCCCATAACGTAAGAATTCCTCCATATCTCCTTATTTATAGTTTGTCGATTTTTGTGAAGCATTGAGGATAACACAATTGTAGCTAGAATACATCCTCTTCTTCTTCTTCTTCCTTCCTTCTTTCTTTTTTTGCTTTCAAAATCTTCAATTTATTATTCTTTATTTAAAAGAATGAGCCTCCCTAGTTATAGTTTGACCTTTTGATAATTTTGCGTCTACTTCTAGTGAATCTTGCAATAGTTTCCCGACCTGCTCCTCTAATGTGTTTTAGCGATTTCAGATAAAAAATTGTTGTACTTGTTAAGGGGTTTGAGACCTTCTCAATACAAATGATTCGTTTATTGTATTAAATAAGAGGGTCGGTAACCAAGTTATTGTCCGCCTCACAATCGCAGCCCAGCCCCACATTAGCCTCATTATTTTCTTTTTATTTAATTTTTGGCTTTTGATTAAAACTTGGTCCAAGTTGCCCCTTTTGATTAAACCTGACACCCCCATATGAACTATGTTTTTACCATTATGCCATTGTTTTATATTTTTGGTTTTTTAAAAAGTGATGTCCATTACCGGGTTTTCCTATATAATACCATATTATTTGAAGAAATACCAGATATTGCAAAAAAATACCGGATTTATTGAGTTTATTTAAAGAAATATGGATATTTCCAAAATATACGATAAAATGTACTGTTTTCTGGAAATTGTATGATTAAATACCATATTTTCAAATATCTGATGCATTTATACCTTTTTTAAAAAAATTTGGGGCATGGCATTTGGTTGTTGAAAAAATATCTACGTAACTCAATTGTGTCCCATTATCTTCTTGAGTGACTTCATGATTCTCAATGTTTAATTTCTTCCAAAATACATGAATTGATTCTAATGAAATTTAATCAAGAGCTTCCCGAAATCAAATAAATTAAAAGTTGCATTTTTGGATAATACATTACCTGTTTGTTTTGTATGTACAGTCAAAAATCAACACCAAATGAAACATGTTCAACAACTTCACTGAATCAGGATGTGTCCTAAAGATATTAGTAACAACATTTGATTCGTCCCTATTTCTGGTCCAGTACATGTATGTCTCTTCATGAATTAGACTCAGCAAGCAAATGTTGCATTTCAGTCAATAGACCTCTCTTGCTTATCTTGTATGTAGATCTTGTCTTGTACATGTGTGCAACCCTTGTGATATTTTATGGATCTCTATATTTCAAAGCAGCAACTATGTACTTAGGATCCATATTGTATTTTGTCATATCATTCACAAACTTTCTTTCATCATATTTTAAACGACCTAATATGTCATCGCCATCTAAATTTGTATCTAGTTTATGAATGTGAAACTCACACCTAACTATCACCTTCTAACCGCTACCACTTGACACATATCTCAGCATTAATGGATAGTTAACTTTCATACTATAATTGCCTTCAGAAAAATTCTTCTTTTTTTGTAGTTTCCTTCTCTCCACAATCCATAATCAATTTATCTTTCCTCCATCTGATCCCATTTGCAGTATCAGAATGAATAGTTACAACAATAATAACATGATGTTTACCATTGGATGTGCCCATGCTAACACATCATCTCAGGAGGAAAATATCTTTCATTTACAATACATATAAAGAATAAATTATCAATAACAGAGATACTGAAAGCCTATTAAATTTTGAACAAGTTAAAAGAGAAATCTTGCAAGTAAAACATACATCGTTAGTGGTGAAAAACCCCGTAAAATATATAGAGAAACCATTGACATCTGAACCGCACAAATAAAGCATTCTAAACTACGGAGTTTTTCTCGTAAAAATAGAAACTACTGAGTTTTTATACTAGGTAAAAAATTCGGTATACTCGAAATTTTGAAAATTTTGAAATTCTTTATGTTTCTAGGAATTTTTCAAAAATTCAGTAAGCAATATTGAATTCCCCTGAAATACCTGATTTTTTTTTTTTGCAAAAATGTGGTATAACTGCACCGGATATTTGAATATTTAGCAAATATACGGTAAAAATGCAACGTTTTTCCAAAAATTATTGGATTTTTTTTTAAAGTTTGGTAAAAACTCATACTAAATTTTTAAAACCTGGTAAAAGTGCAACCTTTTAACCCAATTTTGAAGTTTTTGTATTAGATTTTTTGTTATAACTATCAGTTTTTTAAAATTTTACAGCTTCTTCGAAGTATTTTTTTACCAAATATAATTTTTGGATAGGTAAATAATGAGAAAGGCGTTTTGATTAATATTAAAATCAAGGGGGTCAGATTTAAGTGTGGGGATAACAGGTAAAAATCTATATTTTTTACTTTATTCGATCTAGTGTGAATTTTACTGTTTGTTCAACCTAACTCTTGTATTACTTGCTCGTCGCCTCCTTCTAAATTAATAGCATTAAAATTTGATTTTTTTTCCCAAACTTTCCCTCTCTTTATTTATATTTGACTTCAAACTTATTGAATTTTTTCCATTCTCGCCCTAGATACATGACCTACTCTCTTTTTCCTTTAATAATTATTCTTTCATCAAAGGCACCGATTTAATTATATTTAGAATTTTTCTCTTTCTATATTAATTTCCAAAATATAGAGTATTCATTAGAACTCGAGTCGTATCTAATCTACGCAAATTTCTTGTGGCAGAATCAATCTTTATTAATCTTCCAAAAGATGTTTCTAGAATTGTGAAAACTTTCTTTCTTTAAGCATGGAAAGGTACTTCATAAATGAGGCACCATATATATCTAGTCGTATCCATGTGACTTATTTCCCATTCTCTAACTACATTATACCATTTATCAAATAGTTTATTTGAATCTTTTACCTGTTCTAAATTTTTTTCCATCAATTTCATGAACACCTTTTCTCCCCCAAAGGAATGAATTTTACTACGACGATACTTTCCTCTATTAATCTTTGTTGTAAAAGTGGTATATCTTCTATCTTTTGTGCGCACCCCACAAAATCTTTCTTCGCCTATAACATTTCTTCCCTGCTTACTATCAATGATATGCATGCAACCTCTAGCACTTCTTCCTTATTATAATCTTTTTGTCTTCATTCTATCGTCTCTTCTTTGTTCTTGTACCCTATATTATTTCTAATTGCATCAATATAAAATTTTACTTCCTTTCTTCTGCTTTGAAACCTCTTAATTATTTTCTTATAATTGTTTGCTTTAATATATTGATCCAGATGGCTTAAATAAACTTTTGGCTGCCCTAATTAGGTATTTTTATTTATTTTTTTTGTTCCTTCTATTTCAAAACTCAGTTTTTAGGTCCCTATATTTTACACTCTTTTATATTTTTTTGGCCCCCTCCACTTTTACACATGTGACATCCTCATTTTGTTCAAAGCTAAATTGGTTTGTTGATTGCCTTACAATCTAATTGAGTGTTAGAGATTTTTTGATATCAACAAACTTGAAAGGAAAATATGAAAAATCGATCGACAAGTGTTCGATAATTTGTCACTTTACATTTTTCCACAAATTTCATTGGAAATAGGTTGTTTTAGTGGAACCATTATAACGTTTGATTGAGAACTTGGTGCGTTAATTGTTTATCATTGTTATACATTTCATAAGCTTGTGCGCATATCCGAGTTTCCAATAATTGGTTCGGTTTAGAAGACTTTTTCAATCTAAGTTAACACTTCCGCTTACCATAGTTTTGATCTTTTCAAAAACATTTAAAAATATATAAATTTTACCTTGGAAATCTATTCACCCCCCTCTAGATAAGTTGTCGTCGTCTAACATAATGTTCTTTTAAAGATAAGAAAAACATGTTCTTAATAGGATAGCAATTAATAAGTCAAGTACTATGTAAGGTATGCTTTTTTGTCTCATTTACACTTAGTTTATTGGGTTAGGTCTCACGTGTTTTCTTGCTTCATTCGTATGTAGTGGTCCACCATAACTTTTTATTTATTTTCTTGAGACCCCCCTTGTTTTCTTGTTTGGTTATTGCGTTATGGTCCCATTAATGTTAATTTATACTCTTTATTGTGTGATTTTTTCTCACTCTTTATTGTGTGATTTTTTCTCAGGTCAACTAAGAATCGTAAGATTAGGTTAAGATTACAATATAGGGGAATATTAGTTGAGGAACTTGTTAAATGGTATGTTGAAGAGGATGTATATGAGATGAAATGGAAGTGGGATGTTGATTGCATGTCATATATAAGTTTGGAGAGTAAGATCAAAAATAGGGGTTATAAGAACATAAAGAGTATAAAAGTCTTTGAATTCAATGAATTTTTTATAAGAACATAAAGAGAACAAAAGAGTAAGATCATATGATGTCATTGAATTTTTTTAAATCTTGAAGTGAGATGAATTTTTTTGCATCATTAACCTTTTGTTTCTCTTCATTTAAATTTATAATAATGAGATTATTTCCATTAATTTATAATTCATTTCTTCATCCAACCAAATAAATAAGTGCATTTCTTGTAGTCTTACAATTGAAAACATTAATGGAGATAAAAAACTATTAATAATGAATTGTAAAAAACTATTAATAATAAATTAAAACGTACTTTATAAACCTCACAACCATAGAAACGACAATTTAGATTCACATCTCTTTATATCGTAATCAAAAGAGCATCAAGACCTCATTTACATTCTCAAAAAACGACGAGATTTGTTTACCATAGTGGAAACTGACATTTTGATTAATAATATAAATGATTGTGATTATAATATACTAATTATAATTTAATGTAAAAATCATAAATAGTATAAATATTTATGAATAAATACTAATTAATCTTTTTTTTAATATTATCGTCAGAAAAATGAGAATGAGAAAAATGAGAATTAGTATAATACACTAAAATATTTGAATCATATAAAATTAACTATTTTTCTTTATATTTCAATTTTTCTTTTCGAATCATATACAATTCTTTCACCGATAAATATTTGCACCACAAAATCAAATTATCTTCAAATTTGTAAAAGTAAATCCTAACATATGTATTTGAAACAAAATTATGATAATCATAACTATGTCATTTATTTACGTTGAAAGTGCATAATCGATAAAAGAAATTCTTAATTAATTAAGTATATTATCTATTTTATATTTTGCAAACATTTAACATAAAAATATCACACGGAATAAATGAAGCATACCTGAACTCATACTTGGCAGTGTCAAAATAGAGCAACATGCATTTAATGTAAATGATTTAACCAAAGGTTTTACTAACCGTCATCCAAGGATCATATCATTTCCTAAAATATCCCAATTAATATACTAGTAAATGCCAACACACTTTTCAACTCTTATATTAAATTTTGAGACTCTCTTAGTTTAGCTCATCTTCAGAATAGTAAGATATAATTTTAGTAATATTTCTTAAAAAAGAGAGAATGGTGAGAAAATTGTGTTAAGTGTATTTTGTGAAAAATGTGTTTGGTGCATTACCAACATTTTCCATAAATATCTATAATGTATGATATAATTGTGTGACTTGTAAAACTCTCATGCTATTTTAGTGCATATTCATCAAACTCTAGAACAAAAATGAAGAAAAAATGTGCACTGGCTGAGTTTTAAAACAGGGTAGGACCACACCCAACTTTGTGCACCATGTGATCAAAGAAGGATGCAGCTCGATTTTCAAAATGACGAGACATAAGAAACATTACTATTTTCAGAGATAGTAGGTCATGTTAGTTAATTTTCCATACAAGGGTGATCAATTGCTGCATATTTGAGATCATATCATGACAAGAGGGAGGGATGCAAAGGCACCATTCTCCAAAGGACAGAAATTTTACTTCAAAATGGGGGAGCCTCTCTGTTGCCATGCATCCAACATGTATTCCTATCAACATTGCTAATGTCATGTAAACATTAATCCTCCCTCATATAAGAAGGAAGATACAAATCGTAAACTCTTCCCCCCTAAAGGAATGAGGCTATACTATAGTATTGCCTCAACAACATTTGTGTCTATCACGCTCCCTCTTACCCTGTCACTATCATCCTATTTAATCAAATGACCAAAACGACTGTACATCTGAGGTTGGTTGTAGACCTCCATTAAGCAGACGCGTATTAGATGACTTCCCTATGCTTTCCGTGGAACCATGTATAGGCCATTCCTTTCTGCAAAGTAAACAAAAATCATAAGCAAAAGAACAAGGTCAAAACATCAGTTTCAGTCATTTATACTAATTATATAACTTTATATCAGTACAAACATCAAAAGGGTCACGCAAAATGCCTCACAATTAGAATCAGGGAAAAAGAACACATTCAAGACAAAGTCAGCACAAGTCACTAGGGTCACCCTATGCCTAAATACTTTACAAGACATGTAGACTGCACCAGTGCCAATACAAAACTTATAATTTCATGAGTAAAAGAGCATTGCATACAGATAAATTCCAAGTAATCATTTGACTTTTAACATGCAACTAAATCCATATTTACTTAATGACACAGCATAAATCCAACAATCCATATTTACTTCCATTGCATCAATATGAGGCCAATGGAAAACAGAAAAAACCAAAACTAGAGAAAATGGAATGCTAATGACATCCTTCTGACACACTCTTCAACATATTGTCGGTGAATCATTTTCAAAAAATCAATGTATTATTACAAATGTTGATCCATTATCAATGTGTTGAGGTATTTTTAATAATGAGCTGATCATAAGAAATGTGTTGAAAAGTGTAAAAAGGATGTACAAATAGCATTAATTGTTAGGGAAATGTTTAAAAAGCTGAAAGTCTATAAGATCACATTGAGGCCATCTATTTCAATTTACTTAATCTCTTATCCCTATCAATTTACAACTCTTGATTCTTCTATGAAGAAGTACAGGCTGGACATGACCGCAGTTTAGAAGCATATAACCTCTTTTTCGGGGAGTACAGTAGTCTAACAGTCAAGCTATTACCAACAAGCATCAAGAGAAGTACATTATCATTTATGACATGAAGGTAGTTCTAATTTAGAAGCCTGTTTTTTATAAGGAAGAATTAAATTTAAAATTCAATTGAATCTATATGTTCAAAAATACCCTACACAATAGGCACTCTAAATTAGCAAGAGTTGATTGACTTGTGTCAGAGTTTCAATGGGTACCCAGTAGTTCCAGAATCAGCTTAAGGTCAAACTTAAAATAAACACCACATAAATACTTAAGAGATATGCATTCATGTTCAAATATAATTGGTCGTAACAAATGTGGCAAAATATTGTCATTGCATATAGATAGAAACCAAGTGCACTAGTATCATAGTTCTATCACTTGTCAACAAAGCATGATAAATCTCACTAAAATAGAAAAATACAAAATATCCCCACCTATCAACCTTTAGAGCTCTACAATTCAATTGGGATAACAAAATAAGGGAATTGCTTTTCTTATTTATTTGCCAAAAGAAGTTTCATACATTTAAAATGGTCAGCAATACAGATTCATATACAGCAGGGATTCTACATTATAAACAAAAAAAAGAAGCTAAATAGTTATTACTCACTTGGACCAACTGTTAGCCGGAGAACCCTCGAGTAAATGGCTACTAGCAGTTCCATTGGGACTTCCATATATAATTTCATTCTGTGGAGCAGCCTCCTGGCTTGTAAAGCCACTTGAAAATGGTGGGAAGAAAGTACTTTGAGACCATGGATCATAACTATTTGAACTTGTAACAGGGCTAATGTTCCCGCCACTCTGACCATTAGGAAGAAAAACATTCTGAGGGGAATGTGTATTGGAAATCATGTTATCATCTTTGTTGAAAAGGGAAGCCATAGTCTTCTGAGATGGAAGCATGAAATCATCCTTGTTTGGCACATTTCTCTGTGAAGATAAAAGCCAACTTCCAGGGCCACCTACCAAGCCTAAACCTTCCTGACCAAGTGGTGAAGTACTCCACATCTGCCATGTTCCCTTATCACTTGCAGCTGCATCATCTGCAGGAGAAGCATGCTTTTCCCGGGACAATGGGGACTCAATCGGAGATAGCTTATTAAAATCAGAACCAGCAGATATGTTTTTTAAAGAGTGAGGCTTTGCTACTTCAATGTCTGTCCCAAAGCCAGTTCCCAAGTCCAACTGAAAATTTTCAAGAGACTCTGAAACAGGCCCAAGCAAGGAAGCTGGAATCGGATCATAACATGGGTCTTCAAAAAGCTCTTGTTCATCGTGTCTAAAATCATGTGATGCATTTCTAACTGGAGAGAATAATTGTTCAATTGCAGGAGAAAAACCTAAACTGCTACTGGCTGATCCACCATTTGGGTGGGTGGAAATATTAAACGGTGACGGAAGACCAAAATGAATCGGATTATTAAAAGATTGAGTAACTGGTGACTGGCCAGATGACTGAGGGCTTTTGGCTTCTGCTTGAGTTTTGGAATTTGGTCTACATATTACATTTGAATTTGAGGATTGTGGAACAGATGAAGATCGAGTAAATAATTGATGCCATGACATTTTAGGTGCCGTCCATGGCTTCGGTTCTGGGAGTACCTGCAGAGAACAATCATGGTAATATTGTTTATCTTAAAGATTTTTTTAATAGACTATCACAATTATATATATACAAGCAATTAATATTAAATAAAGCATCATATAATTTTGTTCATGAATCTCGGAGACCAAAAGTTTAGAATGTTAACAGACACATTGAAAATTAGTAGATAGAGAGACATTTGATTATAGCGCTAATTTGTAAAATCCGCATAACATTAAGCTCCTAATGTTCCAAAATAATCGGCCTTCAACAATAACAGTTTTATGAAAAGGCACAGAAAATAAAAGAGACAGCAAGGCAACTTACAGTGTGATTGATATTCCTATCATCTCCATTCGAATTGGTTTTTGCAGTTGGACGTTCAGGAGGACAAATATCTCTCTTGCTGGCGGAATTATAAACATGATCTGCAGAACTGTTAAACTTGGTTTCTTTCACCACAGTGGCCGGACTACTAGTTCCCCTTCCAAAACCAAATGCTTTCGAAGAGGACAGAAATGTACCCCGCACGCGATCAAAGTACCTAGTTCCAGTATTTCCTCGATTATAATTGTTTGCAGTCATATTTTTACTATGTGCATTGTCTGTACTCTGTCCCTTGCCATTCTCTAACCCAGATTTCTGATGCTCTCTACGATCTGTTTCACTTTTTTTCTCAACATCACGCTTCCGTTCATTTTCCTTTCCAGCTCTTCTTTCCAATTCTTCCACATCCGAGTTGCTCTTACTAGAACCTTTATCTTTATCTCTTCTTTTTTCCTGCCGCTTCTTTTCAGTTTCCTTCCTGCTGTTTGTCTCCTTACTCGGATTTAATGATCTCATTCGATCTTTTTCAGCTTCTGCTTTCTCATCTCTCAGTCTCCTACGCTCCTCCACTAACCTAGCAACCTCCTCCCTCTGTTTTCTTTCTTCCTCCTCCAGGAGTTCTTTCTCTAGCCTTGCCTGCCTTTTTTCCTCAGCTTTCCTGCGTGCTTTCTCCCCTCTACTTTCATTGAGGCTTTCTCCATTCTCACCCCGTTTTGCTAGTGCCCTATGTTCAGCATCCGAGGAACATTCTTCCCTTGAACTAATTCTAAAAATCTTTCTCCAGAGCCATCTAATGCTCAAGAAAAAAGATGTTAAAAGTTTACAAATGAAAAACAAAATACCAGAATATGACCTCTCTGTTACACAATGCTCATCTGCTCCAAAAAGACCAGCATTCTCATTGCTCTTCCAGTTGCTAGGATTACCTGGAATAGGCCCACCTACCCAATTTCCATTCTCCAACCAGTCTTGACTACACATCCATCCATTTTCAGACCAACCCTTGCCATTTAATATCTTGCCACTTTTCCCAACCAACTCCTTAACAATGCCAGAATTAGAAATCGCCAACCCAGGAGGCAAGTCTAATGCCGGTCTCTTCGAAACATGCCCACAATAGGAACACATGAACCGACCCCCACCAGGGTTTTGATCCCTATACGGATTATAACAGTTGCGACACCTCCTCGTAGCAGTCTTCCGTAGCTTCTGCATCTCTAAAGCCTCAAACCTCTTCCTCTCCCTAAGCCTAGCATTCCTCCTCACCCGCCAAGCCGACAACTGAGGCATCAAAATCTCATACCAAAAGAGAGTAACCAACAACACAAATACACAAGCCAAACGAGGCGAAGTAATCTCAAACCGAAACGCCGGCGGAAGAAGCTGAGAAAGTGCCCATAGCCCTATTAACGGAATAACCAACCAAGGTAGCACTGTAGCAACCCGGCGAGACAACTTCTGAATCACACACAGTATACACATTATCCTCTAACCCTAACCTTCTTCCTTTTCTTGAAGTATAACAACCTCCCAACAAAAATCAAACCTTTCAAGAAAACCCTAACCCTCTTTACCTTCCCTCCTCCAAATCAATACCCAACAGAGTTTCAAAACCAGAAACTTTAGAACAACAAACTTCAGAACCCTAAAATCCCAAACCTAAAAAACCAAAAAGAAATAGAAACAAACAAAATTAGAATCTGTTACCACAAATAGAAACAAAATTAGCCTATTCAACAAGCTAATGCCTCAAAAGTTTAACGAAATTCAACAACTGTGCCCATGAAAAAAGATGACAATTTTGAGCTTCAGCAATGGAGATTGTAGCATCAATCGAAAGGGAAACGGAATAGGAATCGAGCGCTTACAGATTCGGTGTGGAGAGCGGAAATGAGAAGAAGAAAATGGGAGCGAAATGCGATTGAAGGAGAAGCACGTGAACGTGGTCGGAGCTGGACTCAACTCGTCCGATTCGGGTCGGAGGCTCCGTCGTGGTGTTTGGGTTCCGCAATTGAAGAGAGAGAAAGAAAGAAACTATGCGCGAGAGAAGAGAGAGAAACAAGATAAGAAGAGAGAGAAATAGGAAAAGAAAAAGAATTATTTCTTTTAAAGGATAAATTCAAATATTTCTTTTATGTTAAGTTTTTTTTTTCTTATTTTCATCTCCCAAAAATATTAAATTCAAATATAAAATTTAAAAAAAATAATAATTTAAGAAAAAAAGGCTAAGTAGTATAAACTACTTTATTTTAATAATGAACACTCTATTAATTAACTAGTTGAATTTATATGCCAGAAGTGTGGAGATTTCCAAATTAAGCCTATGTCTATTAATGCCTTAATAGCGATTAAACTGAATTTTATTTACCAATTTAATATATTGAATTTTAATGAAAGAATTTTTCTTTTTAAAAAATTTGATCTATGAGCATGATGTGCCACGTGTCTAGTAATGTAGTATGAGGTTAAGAGTTAAGCTAATTAATCTTTCTACCTAACATTAAGAAGATGGGTGTTCGTTCTAACACCCCAAATCTACCGCAAACTGTTTGGCAGAATCTCAGGAATATTTGATTCACTCAGTTCGCGCCGCAAACTTTGTTGGCGCCGCGAACACTGTTTTGCAGAACTTTTTCTAAACTTTGAAATGATGTAACTTTTGAACCGTAACTCCTTTTTAAGTGCCGTTTGGACCTACGTGAAGCCCTAATTGATGTCTTTCTATTGAATATGCTTAGTATAACTTTGAAAACTCTTGAAATCTTTCTTGAATTGGATTTTGTTGACATTGGATATCCGGAATTGATTATGTCGTTTAAGTTGATCATGTCGTTTACGTAGATTATGTTGTTCGAGTCGATTATGTCGTTTAGTGTGATTGTGAATGTGCATCATTAAGTCACATTCATTGCATTGCTTGAGACGGCCCTAGTGGCAAATGTTTGAGACGGCCCTTGTGGCGGATGTTTGAGACGACCCAATGGCAATTGTTTGAGACGGGAGTTTTACTCCAATGGTACCACATGCATTTGCATTATTCGAGTTGCATAAGTAAAGTCGTATGATGAGTCGTATTTGAATATTTGTGTGTGCATAACATGAATGTTATCTTGTGTCGATTTGATGGTTGTTTCGTTGAGCATATGTGATAATCGACTATGTATGCCTTAATTGAGATTGATATCATTATTGTCGGTAAGATGTTGAATGATGTGAATAGTAGTAAGTGATATACGTTGAGAAGTGGTGACCAATGTATGATTATTTCTCCGCTTTGAATATTATCATACACTTCTTTATAATGAATGATATCTCACCCTTTCTGTTTGAATGTTACCCTCCGTTGGTAACGTGCAGGTAATGACGCGGGGTAGTCGTGTACCTATAGCTCGAGTCGGTGTGTGTCGATGCTCTGATACGTAACACTTGGGGAACGTTGGATTACTTGTTTATGTTTTGGCTTCTTGTGTTTATCCTTGTTAAACTTTATCCTTATGTTATGCTGAGACTTTTTAGATGTATCGTGCCGTGTTTGGCCGTGATATTATGTGTTGTATTGTTGTTGACATATGATTTTCCGCTGCGATTGTATTGTTGTTGACATATGATTTTCCGCTGCGATGCAAGTACTTGATTGGCTGACAATGATTAATGATTTCGATATTGTTCTCCTACATGTGTGTTATGTATCTAAGTAATTGAGCATGATATACGTATGTGAATTCGTTGTTTAAAAATGTGACGCTCCGAATTGTTATGTTCTATTTGCTTGAAATTTTGTACTCTAACATTCAACTTGATTGAGGGGTAGATTTGGGGTGTTACATTCGTGATGCGGTTTTGACGGAAAAAATATCCAAATCGCAAGAGGGAAAATCGTGCAGTTTGGTTTGGTTTGGCTTGGTTTTTAGAAAAAAATCGAACCAAACCAAATCAAACCAATGCAGTTTGGTTCAGTTCGGTTGATTCGATTTTTTACAAATATTTTATTAAGCCATACATACACATATAGATGACAACATAACTTTGTATTTACATGTTCATACACTATCGAATAACAACAAAACCCGTCATATTTTGACAAGAACTTTTTATTTAATATGTAAAAATTAAATTAGACAAAAGTGGAATAATAAACATAAAACAATACTATAAAATAATATAAAAATTATTATAATAAAAGAAAATATGAGACGAGAGATTAGTGAAGATGAAAAAGAAAAAACAAAAGAGTTGAGAGATTAGAGAAGAAGATGTGCGATAAAAACGTAACTAAAATGGAAAACATTTGTATAAAAATGAGAAGGCGAAAAAGAAAGAATATAAGAAATTAGATATTAGAGAAGAAGAGGGAAGACGTATGTGGCAAAGAAGGCGCAATAATGCTATTAGAGATTTGAGGATGAGAAAATTGTTTGTAATCATAAGACTAAGGTATAATTGGTTTAAGTTTGGAATGGGTGTGAGTTAAGTAAAAGTTAGGTTCTAACATAATTCAAGTTGATTCGGTTTGGTTCGGTTAACAAAATATAAATCCCAAATCGAACCGTGCAGTTTTGTTAAAAGATGATTCAAACAAATCCAAACCAAATGCAATTTTTTGCGGTTTCGATTTGGTTTGATTTGACTTGCGATTTTCTACTAGGTTGGTTTCGTTTTGAACACCCCTACTTAAGAATGGTAACTATTTGATTAGAGATATCTTTAGCTATTATTTCCTCTAATCCTATTTATTTGTTGTGAGATTTTTTTTCCTTTTTATTTACTTGTAATTTTTATTTTTTAATGTTAAATATAATACTCATTAAAATTTGTCAACAATATTTTATATTATATATTATAGAAAAAGAAATAAATAAAATAACAAATTTTGTTTTGTTAGTTGTTTTAATATGTTTAAAAGAATAGTAAATAGGAGTATATAAATAACTCGTTCAAAATATATTAGTTAATGTTATATTATAATTTTGAGAAAAAAGTCATATCAACTCATTGTTTAATTTTTTAAAACATATTTAATTGTTATGAAGTTTTGACAAGTAAACTAAATGAAACATAGTTAGATTTTAGATGGAATGACTGGTGTGATAATCCAACAGAATGTCTTTCGAAAGATTTATTTTATTTTCTTTGGTTTACTACTTTTGATGTTGTTATTAATAATCTGTCATGTAATTTCTTTTACTTGTATAGTTGAGTATCCCTAGTATTATTTGTATTAATACAAATTTTGTTTATAAAAAAAAAGGTTTAATACTTGTTTTAGTCTCTTAATTTAATTTAATGTTTCACTTTAGTCGCTTAAATAAAAAACATTACAAGTTAATCTTTTCAATACACTTCCGTTAGCCAATTTGGTCATGTCCGTCAATTTTTGTCAAAAATCGTTAATTTCTCAAATGTGACAATCTAGCTGAATATATTTATCTGATATGACTTTTTTATTTGCAATATACTATGATGAATGGTGATAATAGTAACATGTTTAATTACAAAATGAAGTAACCCTAGCCACTACCCCTCATTCTCTCTTCTCCCTCTCTTTCTGTCTCTCTTCTGCTTCTTCCACCACCACAGACTTTCATCTTTTTTCTGCAACCTTAGTCGTCACCTCTATTTCTCTCTTCTCCCTCTCTCTCTCTCTCTCTCTCTCTCTCTCTCTCTCTCTCTCTCTCTCTCTCTCTCTCTCTCTCTCTTCTCTCTCTCTCTCTCTCTCTCTCTCTCTCTCTCTCTCTCTCTCTCTCTCTCTATTATTATTCTTCTACCACCACAAGCCTTCTTCACATATCTAATGGAGATCTACACACCGATGGTTTAATCGATACCAGATTATTAAAGAATTTATAGAGCTCTGGACTCTGATGGTGGTTTTGTGGGGGTAAGACCTACTTTCTATCTTTCTCGTATTTTAGCAAGTTTTTTTCTCTATTTCCTCTCGCCTTTTTCTCATCGTTTTCACCTTTATTCAACATATGGGACTAATAATCATTCTGAATGTCAAAATCAAATTTTTTGTCCAGTTAATTTCCACACTCAGGGGTTGTGTTTTCAAACACTATAAATCAATGAAGTCATAAGAAGGTTCTTTAGGTAACAATAAATTGACATTTTCCGACAATATGCAACAAAAAGTACTTGAATCACTAAAAAGAAGAGCAGGGATAATGACTGGAGGATTCAACTGTTGCAGGAATGTTGTTTGTAATTTCACATAAGGTATACATATATGATGTGTTCCGAACAAATTCAATGTATTCCTCTGATGTTACAAGAACATTTTTGGATTATATTTTTGCTGAATTGATCTGTTGAGTTTTGTTCAGGTGCCGTGTATTTATCCCCTCAAACTTGATTGCCACCAAAAGCTTTAGAGATTCCTCAACAGGGTGGAAATATTGCAGATGTTTACTATTGTATCAAAAGGGTAAAACACTTATCCTTTTATCTTCTTCCTATTTTATGTAATTTCTTTTGCTAAATCGGGTTTTACCAGTTGAGGAAGAGATACCTGCAATTATGGATAGTTTCAAAAAGCTCAATGATGATTTCATGGAGAAATATGATGATCATATATAGTATTTGGATACATTGACAACATACTTAAATCAATATTTTAAGATAATTTGATCAAGTGATTTGTGTTTTTTACAAGAAATTATTAGGAATAGTGAAAAGCATTTAATAAATATTTTTTGTCTGAGTTATTTTCATCTTTAGTTGTTGATGAGTAATGTTGTTAATTTAGGGAAATGTGGATTTCCAATGAAATCTAACTAAATGCCTTATCAAGATTATGAAGCGAAAGCAACATCAAATTTATGAATATTTAAATGAAAAATGTGATAAGTCCTATAATAATAGATCAGAACTACTGTCATAATCCATGTCGGGAACATGTATCTTTAACTTGAACCATGTCTTGCTAATAGTGTTGTCTTGATATAAAACTTGGTTGATTAATTAATTCACTATGAAATCGCAGTAATATGGAAATAAAATTTGGATGATTTGGGTAAAGGTGGTGAATATAGATTGCAATATTATTACATTCTAAATCTAGCAAAATATAGGCTTCAACAAAATTTTATTCAAATTTTTTATTTTGTTTAGGTATAATTAGTCACGAAGCCCTTAATTTAATGCTTCACTTTAATCTCTTATTTAAAAAATGTTATCGTACATGTTTGTCCCTTAAAAACACCTCTTTTAAACGAATTGGTCATTTCCGTTAAATTTAGTGAATATCGTTAACTTCTGGTGACGTGACATGCTAGTAAGACAAATGTTACAAATTTGAGTCAACATATGTATTAAATGACTGATTTAAACTAGAGGGGATTTGTCTCGGAGGTTGAAACTCCCTGCAAAGGAGAAGATATAAATAAGAGGAAAAATACCCCTTTTGGTCCCTTAACTATACCACAAAGTCCATTGCGGTCCCTTATCTTTAAAAAGTGTCAAAGTGGTCCTTTGATTGTTCAAAAAGATCCACGTTAGTCCTTTCCGTCCAAGTTTTGCTAATGGCGTCAACTTTTCCATGCTGGCATCTTACGTGGCACGTGAGTTGGCACACATTCATCTTGAAGTTCATTAAAATTCTGAAAAAATACTCCAAAAGTTTTGCTTTTGCCAAGGTTCGAACCCATGCCACGTAGCTTGCAAGCAATAGAAACTTTTCACTACACCAATGATTCGTGTTTGACTTAGTATGTCTAATGAATCTGACTGCATGTGAACATTCTTATCGCGTAGATTTAAAGATTATTGAATCCCAAGGGACTAAGAATCGATCTACCGGTATCTAATTCTAACTACGTAAATATAAGGCTAGTAATCTGATTAATCAGGATTAGAGGGGAACTACGGGAACTAAAATCTAACTTAAATTATCAGAGGGGAATACTGGTTTGCAATGGTCGGACTTCAGGAATTTAGTAAAATATTGACGCAAGTCATATTTTTAAAACATCTTTCAGTAGATATCATTAATTTAAAAACCTTCTTCTCACACTCTCGTGTTTATTGATTCAGATCTTATTATTAAACCTAAGTGAGCGCTCTCGCTGTATCAATTAAAGTCTAAAAATAATTTTTTGAAAATAAATGAAGTCTAATTACCCTTAAAGCGCTCTTGTTGTATTTAAGGTTAATGCTCAATTCCTACTGTCTAGTTAAAACCTCAAACTCCCGTTTTTATTGATTCTAACTTCTATCCGCTTTTTACTCTCGTAACAAAACAGTTGATAATTAATATTAGAAATTGAAATCGGAAAACTTACTTTCATAACGGATACTCCGACAGTGTACTAAACCCCCTAGGTTATGTGACCTTACATACCGGTATAATTAATTTAGTACCAGATCTTTTTGACACTCCTAATTATAGAGCGTAATGCAAACAACATATGTCTCGGAGTTCATATGAAGTTAAGTAATATGGAAATAAAATTTTGATGATTTGGGTAAAGGTGGTGAATATAGATTGCAGTATTATTACATTCTAAATCTAGCATAATATAGGCTACATAAAAATTTAATTCAATTTTTTTTATTTTTTAAGATATAATTAGTCACGAAGCCCTTAATTTAATTTAATTTAATTTAATTTAATGCTTCACTTTAATCTCTTATCTAAAAAATGTTATTGTACATGTTTGTCCCCTTAAAAACACCTCTTTTAGTCGAATTGGTCATTTTCGTTAAATTTAGTGAAAAATCGTTAACTTCTGGTGATGTGACATGCTAGTAAGACAAATGTTACAAATTTGAGTCAGCATATGTATTAAATGACTGATTTAAACTAGAGGGGTTTTGTCTCGGAGGTTGAAACTCCCTGCAAATAGTTAATAATGTGTAAAAAATATATTTAAAAATATGATATTAGGAATCAAAATGGACGGAACTACTATAATTAAAATAATTTACTACACAAAAGACAGGTAACCAAATTGACAAAAGACATGTAACCAATTTTCTACACAAAAGACAGTTAATAATGTGTAAACAATTTACTATATTAGGAATGAAATTGATATAAATAAGAGGTAAAATACCCTTTTTGGTCCCTTAACTATACCACAAAGTCCATTCCGGTCCCTTATCTTTAAAAAGTGTCAAAGTGGTCCTTTAATTGTTCAAAAAGGTCCACGTTAGTCCTTTCCGTCCAAATTTTGCTAATGGCGTCAACTTTTCCATGTTGGCATCTGACGTGGCGCTTAGTCATAGGCGTGGCACGTGAGTTGACACACATTCATCTTGAAGTTCATTGAAATTCTAAAAAAATACTCCAAAAGTTTTGCTTTTGCCAAGGTTCGAACCCATGCCACGTAGCTTGCAAGCAATAGAAACTTTCCACTACACCACTGATTCGCGTTTGACTTAGTATGTCTAATGAATCTGACTGCAAGTGAACATTCTTATTGCGTAGCTTTAAAGATTATTGAATCCCAAGGGACTAAGAATCGATCTACCGGTATCTAATTGTAACTACGTAAATCTAAGGCTAGTAATCTGATTAATCAGGATTAGAGGGGAACTACGGGAACTAAAATCTAACTTAAATTATTAGAGGGGAATACTGGTTTGCAATGATTAGACTTCGGGAATTTAGTAAACTATTGACGCAAGTCGTATTTTTAAAACATCTTTCAGTAGAGATCATTAATTTAAAAACCTTCTTCTCACACTCTCGTGTTTATTTATTCATATCTTATTATTAAACCTAAGTGAGCGCTCTCGCTGTATCAATTAAAGTCTAAAAATAATTTTTTGAAAATAAATGAAGTCTAATTACCCTTAAAGCACTCTCGTTGTATTTAAGGTTAATGCTCAATTTCTACTGTCTAGTTAAAACCTCAAACTCCTGTTTTTATTGATCATAACTTCTATCCGCTTTTTACTCTGGTAACAAAATAGTTGATAATTAATATTAAAAATTGAAACCGGAAAAATTACTTTCATGACGTATACGCCGACAGTGTACTAAACCCCCTAGGTTATGCGACCTTACATACCGGTATAATTAACACCGTTCTTATCACAAATATCTTTATCTTTTGAATTTTATGACTATATTGGACTCATTCTCATTGGGAAAGTTTTGGCCAAGACTGGGTAAGAAAAATTGCCCCACGAGCCTACATTAGTGTAGCTAAAGTAAGGCTTGGAATTTTGTACCGTCCCTGTCTATATTTTCCTTTTAGATCTTGGGGTTCTCTAGTTTCTACTAGTCCCCTGATTGCCTCTTCTCGTTGCAAAGGGTGATATGAATTGAGCTTCTTTTTCTTATGTTATATTTTGATTTTGTGTATCGATTTTAATTGCTAAACTATTTCCTATATTTTGGTTGTGTTCCCTTTGGTTAGGGGTAATTTGTTTTCTTTTTATCATTTATTATGACATATTACAATCATTTCCCCAATGATAGTAGACATGGGGTGCATTCTCCCCTAGATACTTTTTATCATTTTTTTTAATTTAGGAGTTACATTTCATTTTGATATCTAAAATAGTCTCTCACAATAATGCCAAAAATTTTAAATCACCGCAAGCACACAGTTATATCAAAGTAGTAAAATATTGTTCCACTGAGGACTATTTGGATTACTGATTGTTTTATGCTATATGTTTAACTAAAACGATCTAAATTTGAGTTTTTAGTTAATTTTAAGGTTGTAATTTAAATAAAGACTAGTCATAGGACGTGTGTGTTATCTTTCAAAAACTAGTTAAGGTTATATAAAACAAAAAGGTCTAAATGTTGCATCTATCCGAAGCAATCACTGAGGTGAATTTTAAAATGTCGAATTTAATTTTTTTGGTATTGAGAATGTCATAGAGCCTACTTTTTATGTTCCACTAACTCTTAATAGTTATTGGGGATGATGCTCAACGAAACTAACCTTCTTAAATATTTCTAAGTTGGCACAATAAGTACTACTTACTATGTAATGGATAGCCTTTAAAATGTTAATTATAAAAATTACACCTATGAAATATATAAAAGAAGGAATCAAAATAAAGAACAAAAAGGATAAACTTTCTAAATTTGACACTTATTGAAGGTATTTTTCTTATTTATTCCACTACTAGTAAAGCTTTACGTATTTATAACAAATGAACCATGCATATAAAAGAATCAGTGGACATTACCTTTAATGAAACTAATGCTAAGTGTGTAGAAGAGGTAAAAGTATTTGGTTGTGCAAGTATTCTAGATAAAACACTCTTAGAATACAACAATACAAATAAGGACAAAGACATTGAAACAAATAAAGACAAAGATACAAATGAAGAAACTCATCAAGATCTACCTAAAGATTGGATAACGACAAAATAACATCCAATTCCAAATGTAATATTGGACATCTCAAAAGAGGTAAGTACTCAGGACTTTCTAAACCAGCTATATAACTTTATTATGGCTTTTAATTCCTAAATTGGGAGGGAAAAATGTTTGAGAACTTGTTCCCAAACCCTGGACTACTCTAGTTATCAGAACCAAATGGATCTTTCACAACAAACTTAATTTAAAAACAATACTATTTAAAGAAACAAATTAAGACTTGTTGCAAAAGGATACAATCAACACGAAATTATAAATTTCTATGAAACATATTCCCTTGTAGCTAGAATGGAAGGAATAAAAATGCTTCTTTATTTTTCTTTCATCATGAATTTTAAACTATTAATATAAATAGCATATTCTAAACAGTTATGTCTAAGAGGAAGTGTATGTTGATCAACATTTGGGCTTTGAAAACTTCTTTTATGTCTATCTTTTTCTCATTTTTCGATAAAATCAAATGGGAGGGGGAGTATACTCATTATACTTGTCATAGGGAGCTAAAACTCTAAAACTTATATTCTTCTTAACCTTTCTTCTAATCCAGCTCCATGAGAGATGCATTGTCCTCACCAAAAAGAGGGAGAATATAGTTCTACATGCTTAACAAGTTTAACATGTTTCGATGATGATAAAGAGGATTAAAGCAAAATATCATGAGCATCGTGAAATGAAGAAGAAATATTGAATTAAATAAAAAAAACCTTATCTTGGATGACTAACTAAAAAGAATGAAAATCTAAAGAACATCATCAAAAAGTAGGGGGGGTAGGTGAAGGATAGAAAAACACTTAGAAAGGGGGGGGGGTTTGAATAAGTGTAGCTTTAAAAACTTGACAGATAAAAATAAATTGCACAGTTATTTTTATCCTGGTTCGTTGTTAACTAAACTACTCCAGTCCACCCCCGCAGAGATGATTTACCTCAACTGAGGATTTAATCCACTAATCGCACGGATTACAATGGTTCTCCACTTAGTCAGCAACTAAGTCTTCCAGAGTCTTCTGATCACACACTGATCACTCCAGGAACAACTGCTTAGATACCCTCTAAGACTTTCTAGAGTATTCTGATCCACACGATCACTCTAGTTACAACCTGCTTAGATAACCTCTAAGACTTCCTAGAGTATTCTGATCCACACGATCACTCTAGTTCCTTACAACTTAATGTAATCAATTCTAAGAGTATTACAATTGCTTCTTAAAAGCTATAATCACAAACTGTGATATTTCTCTTAACGTTTAAGCTTAATCTCACTAATATATTACAACAGCAATGTAGTGAGCTTTGATGAAGATGAAGATTCTGAGCTTTGGATAGAACAGAGTTTCAGCAAGTTAATAGGAGTTGTTTTTGTTCAGAATCGTTAACCTTGCTTCTCATCAGAACTTCATATTTATAGGCGTTGGAGAAGATGACCGTTGAGTGCATTTAATGCTTTGCGTGTTCCGTACAGCATCGCATTTAATGTTATATGCTTTTGTCAACTACCTCGAGCCTTGTTCACGCTGTGTCTACTGACGTTGCCTATAATAGCTTTTAACGTTCCTTTTGTCAGTCAGCGTAGCTTGCCACTTGTACTTCCTTCTGATCTGATGTTTGTGAATACAACGTTTGAATATCATCAGAGTCAAACAGCTTGGTGCAAAGCATCTTCTGATCTTCTGACCTTGAAGTGCTTCTGAGCGTGATACCATCAGAACTTCAGTGCTTCTGATCTCATGTTCTTCTGATGCTTCCATAGACCCATGTTCTGATTCTGCTTCGACCATCTTCTGATGTCTTGCCAGACCATGTTCTGATGTTGCATGCTGAACCCTTGAGACAAAGCTTCTGAGCGCTGAATTATGCATACTCTTTATATATATTTCCTGAAAAGGAAATTGCATTGGATTAGAGTACCATATTATCTTAAGCAAAATTCATATTATTGTTATCATCAAAACAAAGATAATTGATCAGAACAAATCTTGTTCTAACAATCTCCCCCTTTTTGATGATGACAAAAAACATATATAAATGATATGAATTTGCGATCAGAAAGAGCAGACGGCAAAAGACAAATTACACGGCTATAGCATAAGCATATGAATATGTCTCCCCCTGAGATTAACAATCTCCCCCTGAGATAAATAATCTCCCCCTGAAATAAATACTCGAAGAACTTTAATAAAAGACTTCCCTGATTATTTCGGTAGAGACGATCACATAAGCTTCTGTCTTTAGAGAATTCATAGCTTCTGACTTCTGCTTCCATTGGACAGCTTCAGAACTAGAATTTCTTTAGATCCCTAGAACACTCACAGCTTCTGATTCCTGCTTCCATCTAGGACAGCTTCAGAACTTGAATTTCTTTGATCTTCAGAACATTCACAGCTTCTGATTTCTGCTTCCATTTAGGACAGCTTCAGAACTTGAGTTTTCTGGATCTTTAGAACATTCACAGCTTCTGATTTCTGCTTCCCTCGGATAGCTTCAGAGCTTGAATTTCTACCAACATCACTTCATGCTAGATTTGTATCAGAACATTGTTGAATGTACCAGAGCATCATCAGAGCATCTCTACATCCTGAAATGTTACAGAACAAAAACTAAACGACAAAAGTCAGCATGAACGAGTCAGAACATAAAATGTATATTAGAACACATGATATGTATCAGAGCCATATAGGCTGAAATAATGTATCAGAGCAAATAGAATTTTGTCAGAGCAAATAGACAAATATGGATCAAATTCTATTATCTGTGCTTCTGATTCATTCTTCTTTCTTGCTTCTGATTTCTGAAGCTTGACAGCACTCAGCTTGCTTCAGTTTCCATGAGCTTATTCTTTTTACAGAATAACACTTCTTATGGTTTTGCTTCTTGTGTTTGCTTTGAAGATTCTCTTCACTTCTTTATACCTGCAAAACACTTAAACCATATAGAACTTGCAGTTCTTGTTAGTAAATGTGTGGGAGCTTTACCCAGCAACTGATAGATTAATCAAATCATTTATCATTTATCTTCTCCCCCTTTTTGTCATAACATCAAAAAGAATATTTCAAAAGATTCAGATGAATAAAACGACAAATAAAATCACTGGAATGTAAAAAACAAAGAAACTTTTCATTGATAATCAAAAGATATTACATGAGAAGATGTTTAGCAGGCAGATGCAACAAGGAAAGAAAACTACTAAGACCAAAGACTAAGACCCTAGCTAAGACAAAATCTGTGCCAGCATGTCTTGAACCCTGTCATTAGTTGCAGTTTTCCTTGCCATGAAGGAGTGAAACGCATCATTGACTGCTTCTTGGGCTTCCAGGCGAGGGGTCAGGGAGACTTGGTTCTGATGCAGATCTTCCACAATCTTTATCAGAGACAACATTCTCAGTAGGTGAAAATGAAGAGATTTCTTTGGAATGGGTTGAGGGAGAGGAAAGGTTAGATGAGGAGGAAGTTGAGTCTTGAAGGTAAAAAGATGAGGAAGAAGATGGAGATGATGGAGGGCTTTCACCAGGGGGTTGAAACACACGTCTAGAATAGTTTCCAGATAACTTTGCTTCGAATGGATTCACCTTGAGAGGGTCATAGGTGATCTTTATCTTTTTGGGTTTGGAAGAAGATGTTTCAACAGCTTTTCTCTTTTTGTTTTGATCATTTTCATGGTTTCCTGGGCTTGATGAAGAGTTCATGATGGATTTGCAGATAATGAACAGCTAGGGTTTGATATGAATGCAAAAAGATAGAGAAGGAAAACAAAGACAGAGTGTAATAGAGAAAATATAGGAGGGAAGGAGAAGCGTTTGAAGAGTATTTAAAAGAAAATAAAATGAAACAAATGATGGATAGCATTTAATGTTACGTGACATGAGGAGAGATAATAAAGACAAATGAGGTGACTAGCACAGTTACCTATGGTCGGCGTCCCTTCAACTGCACGCGCGCTTATCCATGAACAGTAACGACGGGTTTACCATCCCGAGATAAAACGTTACAGCTGTTTTGCTTTAAAAGAGATTCTGAATCAACTTAGACAATGAAACGTTAGTAATAACCGAATCATAATTTCTAAAAGATTTCAATCAGAACTTCTGATAAAAAAAATCCACATTCATTTCAGAAGATACTCATACGTAAGAACTTCTCATCTTCTCATTCTGGGCATAAATCCATACTGATATTCTTCAGAATGAACTTAAACCTATCTTCAGCCAGGGGTTTTGTAAAGATATCAGCCCATTGATGGTCTGTATCAACAAAGTTTAAAGATATAACACCCTTCTGAACATAGTCCCTTATGAAATGATGTTTAATCTCAATATGTTTAGCCTTTGAATGAAGAATAGGATTCTTAGATAAACATATAGCAGAAGTATTATCACAGAATATAGGAATGTTACTCTCATATATCTGATAATCTTCTAACTGACTCTTCATCCAGAGCATCTGTGTACTGCAACCAGCAGCAGCGACATATTCTGCTTCTGTTGTTGATAGAGCAATAGTTGCTTGCTTCTTGCTATACCAGGAGATCAAGTGACTTCCAAGAAATTGGCAACTTCCTGAAGTACTCTTTCTTTCAATTCTGTCTCCAGCATAGTCAGCATCGCAGAATCCTACTAAGTTGTATTCTTTAGATTTTCTGTAAACTAAGCCAACATTAGTAGTACCTTTCAGATACCTTAGAATTCTCTTAACAGCAGTTAAATGAGATTCTCTAGGATCTGATTGGAATCTAGCACACAAACAAACACTGAACAGAATGTCAGGTCTAGAAGCAGTCAAATATAGAAGAGATCCAATCATACTTCTGTATAACTTCTGATCTACCTTCTTACTTACCTCATCCTTACCTAGGATGCATGTTGGATGCATAGGAGTTTTGGCTTCTTTGCAGTCTAGAAGATTAAACTTCTTCAGAAGTTCCTTCACATACTTGGTTTGGTGAACATACGTTCCGTCTGATGTTTGATTTATTTGTATTCCAAGGAAATACTTGAGTTCTCCCATCATGCTCATTTCAAACTCAGCCTGCATAGACTCAGCAAACTCCTTTCCAAGTGTAGCATTAGATGTTCCAAAAATAATATCATCTACATATATTTGACAAATCCCTTTTAAAGGTTTTACAAAAGAGAGTAGTGTCCACTTTTCCTCTAGTGAAACCATTATTCAGAAGGAAAGAACTTAAGCGTTCATACCAAGCTCTGGGAGCTTGTTTCAATCCATACAACGATTTCTTTAGTTTAAAAACATGATTAGGAGACATAGAGTCTTCAAAACCAGGAGGTTGATGGACATAAACTTCTTCATCTATATAACCATTTAAGAAGGCACTCTTAACATCCATCTGATAGAGAGTGATGTTATGTTGAGTGGCAAATGAAATTAATAGACGAATAGATTCTAACCTGGCCACTGGTGCAAAGGTTTCTGTATAGTCAATCCCTTCTTGCTGACTATAACCCTGAGCCACCAGTCTGGCTTTGTTCCTTACCACTTCACCTTTCTCACTGAGCTTGTTTCTGAAGACCCATTTTGTACCGATTATATTGAATCCATCTGGTCTAGGAACAAGATCCCAAACATCATTCCTTGTAAACTGATTCAGTTCTTCTTGCATAGCAATTATCCAGTCTGGATCTTCTAGAGCATGATCAACAGAAGTTGGCTCGATCAAAGATACAAGACCTAATTGACAGTCTGCATTGTTCTTAAGGAATGCTCTTGTTCTGATTGGATCATCCTTCTTCCCAAGAATGACATCTTCTGAATGACCAGAGATGAGTCTGGATGATCTTCTGACAGATGGTTCTTCAGAAATGCTTAGATTCTCCAGAGAAGCTGATACTTGATCTTCAGATTCTTTGCTTCTGAGAAGCTCTGCTTCTGATGTGTTGCTTCTTGGCTCAACAACTTCTGATATATCAATATCACAATCTGCAAAATTATCAAACTGCTTTGGTTTTTCAGAACCAAGCTTATCATCAAACCTGATATTGATTGATTCTTCCACAATCAATGTTTCAGTATTGTATACTCTGTAGCCTTTTGAGCGTTCAGAATATCCAAGAAGGAAACATTTTTGTGCTTTGGAATCAAACTTACCAAGATGATCTTTAGTGTTCAGAATAAAGCATACACATCCAAAAGGATGGAAATATGAAATGTTGGGCTTTTTATTCTTCCACAATTCATAAGGAGTCTTATTTAGAATAGGTCTGATAGAGATTCTATTCTGAATATAGCATGCAGTGTTTATTGCTTCTGCCCAGAAATGCTTAGCCATATTGGTTTCATTGATCATGGTTCTGGCCATTTCTTGCAGAGTCCTATTCTTTCGTTCTACAACTCCATTTTGCTGTGGAGTTCTAGGACAAGAGAAATCATGGGCAATACCATTTTCTTTGAAGAATTCTTCAAAGGATCTGTTCTCAAATTCACCACCATGATCACTTCTGACCTTTATGATTTTACACTCTTTTTCAGATTGAATCTGAATGCAGAAATCAAAGAACACTGAATGAGACTCATCCTTGTGTTTCAAGAATTTTACCCACGTCCAGCGGCTATAATCATCTACGATGACTAATCCATATTTCTTCCCTCTGACAGATGCTGTTTTGACTGGGCCAAACAGATCAATGTGCAAGAGTTCTAATGGCCTTGAGGTAGAAACAACATTCTTGGACTTGAATGCAGGTTTGGAGAACTTGCCCTTCTGACATGCTTCACAAAGAGCATCTGATTTGAATTTCAGATTAGGGAGTCCTCTGACAAGATCCAGTTTGTTAATCTGAGAAATCTTTCTCAAACTAGCATGACCTAATCTTCTGTGCCAGACCCACTGCTCTTCAGAAACAGACATAAGACAAGTCACCTTCTGACTCATAAGATCTTGCAGATCTGTCTTATAAATGTTGTTCTTCCTCTTGCCTGTAAATAGGATTGAGCCATCCTTCTGATTTACAGCCTTGCAAGACTTTTGATTAAAGATTATATCATAACCATTGTCACTCAATTGACTGATAGATAAGAGGTTATGTGTTAATCCTTCTACAAGAAGTACATTAGAAATGGAAGGAGAGTTACCAGACTTTATAGTTCCAGAGCCAATTATCTTGCCCTTCTGATCTCCTCCAAACTTGACTTCTCCTCCAGACTTAAGCACCAGGTCTTGGAACATAGACCTTCTTCTTGTCATGTGTCGTGAGCATCCAGAGTCCAGGTACCACGACATGTTGTGCTTTGTCCTTTTTGCAGCCAAGGATATCTGCAATAGGAATAATCTTATCCTTAGGTACCCACATTTTCTTGGGTCCTTTCTTGTTAGATTTTCTCAAGTTCTGATTGAACTTGGGTTTAACATTGTAAGCAATAGGAGGAACAGCATGATAATTTTTAATGTGAGTTTCATGATATTTCCTAGGTTGTGTCACATGCTTTTTGGTGTGTGTTATGTGAAAACTTTGAGCATGTGAAGTGTGCCTAATATCATGGGAGTGGCCATACTTGAACTGATCATACAATGGCTTGTATGTGAATTTCATTTCATCAACAGGTTCAAGTTTGTATGGGGTTTCACCCTTAAAACCAATGCCAACTCTTTTGTTTCCAGACACAGCATATATCATAGAAGCTAGCTGACTTCTGCCAATACTTCTAGATAAGAACTTCTTGAAACTTAAATCATATTCTTTCAGAATATGGTTTAGACTAGGAGTGGATTTTTCTGAATCAGAAGAAGATCCAACATTATTGGATAATTTTAAAAAATTTTCTTTTAATTCAGAATTCTCCAACTCAAGCTTCTTTGTTTCAAATTCAAATAGCTTTTTCAGCTTTTTGTATTTGAGACTAATCTGAGACTTGAATTCCAGAAGTTCTGTTAGACCGGAAACTAACTCATCTCTAGTAAGTTCAGAAAATACCTCTTCAGAATCTGATTCTGACGTAGATTCTGATCTGTCATCTTCTGTCGCCATCAGCGCACAGTTAGCCTGCTCATCTTCAGAGTCTGAATCATCTTCTGACTCATCCCAGGTTGCCATAAGACCTTTCTTCTTATGAAACTTCTTCTTGGGATTTTCCTTCTGAAGTTTTGGACATTCATTCTTGAAGTGTCCAGGCTCATTGCATTCATAGCACATGACCTTCTTCTTGTCAAATCTTCTGTCATCAGAAGATTCTCCACGTTCAAATTTCTTTGAACTTCTGACGCCTCTGAACTTCCTTTGCTTGGTCTTCTAGAGTTGATTTAGCCTTCTGGAGATCAAGGACAGTTCATCTTCTTCTTCAGATTCTGATTCTTCAGGATCTTCTTCTCTAGCCTGAAAAGCGTTAGTGCATTTCTTGATATTGGATTTTAATGCAATAGACTTACCTTTCTTTTGAGGCTCATTTGCGTCCAGCTCTATTTCATGGCTTCTCAAGGCACTGATAAGCTCTTCCAGAGAAACTTCATTCAGATTCTTTGCAATCTTGAATGCAGTCACCATAGGACCCCATCTTCTGGGTAAGCTTCTGATGATCTTCTTTACATGATCAGCCTTGGTGTATCCCTTGTCAAGAACTCTTAATCCAGCAGTAAGAGTTTGAAATCTTGAAAACATCTTTTCAATGTCTTCATCATCCTCCATCTTGAAGGCTTCATACTTCTGGATTAAAGCGAGAGCTCTAGTCTCCTTGACTTGAGCATTTCCTTCATGAGTCATTTTCAAGGACTCATATATGTCATAGGCCGTTTCCCTGTTAGATATCTTCTCATACTCAGCATGAGAGATAGCATTCAGCAAAACAGTTCTGCATTTATGATGATTCCTGAAAAGCTTCTTCTGATCATCATTCATTTCTTGCCTTGTCAGCTTTACGCCACTGGCATTTACTGGATGTTTGTAACCATCCATCAGAAGATCCCATAGATCACCATCTAGACCAAGAAAGTAACTTTCCAGTTTATCTTTCCAGTATTCAAAGTTTTCACCATCAAATACCGGCGGTCTAGTATAACCATTGTTACCGTTGTGTTGCTCAGCAGAGCCAGATGTAGATGCAGGTGTAGACTTTGCAGTTTCATCAGCCATCTTTTACTGAAGCGTTTTTCTCTTCCTGAATCTTTTCTAAACACGGTTAAGTGCTTGCACCTTAGAACCGGCGCTCTGATGCCAATTGAAGGATAGAAAAACACTTAGAAAGGGGGGGGGGGGGGTTTGAATAAGTGTAGCTTTAAAAACTTGACAGATAAAAATAAATTGCACAGTTATTTTTATCCTGGTTCGTTGTTAACTAAACTACTCCAGTCCACCCCCGCAGAGATGATTTACCTCAACTGAGGATTTAATCCACTAATCGCACGGATTACAATGGTTCTCCACTTAGTCAGCAACTAAGTCTTCTAGAGTCTTCTGATCACACACTGATCACTCCAGGAACAACTGCTTAGATACCCTCTAAGACTTTCTAGAGTATTCTGATCCACACGATCACTCTAGTTACAACCTGCTTAGATAACCTCTAAGACTTCCTAGAGTATTCTGATCCACACGATCACTCTAGTTCCTTACAACTTAATGTAATCAATTCTAAGAGTATTACAATTGCTTCTTAAAAGCTATAATCACAAACTGTGATATTTCTCTTAACGTTTAAGCTTAATCTCACTAATATATTACAACAGCAATGTAGTGAGCTTTGATGAAGATGAAGATTCTGAGCTTTGAATAGAACAAAGTTTCAGCAAGTTAATAGGAGTTGTTTTTGTTCAGAATCGTTAACCTTGCTTCTCATCAGAACTTCATATTTATAGGCGTTGGAGAAGATGACCGTTGAGTGCATTTAATGCTTTGCGTGTTCCGTACAGCATCGCATTTAATGTTATATGCTTTTGTCAACTACCTCGAGCCTTGTTCACGCTGTGTCTACTGACGTTGCCTATAATAGCTTTTAACGTTCCTTTTGTCAGTCAGCGTAGCTTGCCACTTGTACTTCCTTCTGATCTGATGTTTGTGAATACAACGTTTGAATATCATCAGAGTCAAACAGCTTGGTGCAAAGCATCTTCTGATCTTCTGACCTTGAAGTGCTTCTGAGCGTGATACCATCAGAACTTCAGTGCTTCTGATCTCATGTTCTTCTGATGCTTCCATAGACCCATGTTCTGATTCTGCTTCGACCATCTTCTGATGTCTTGCCAGACCATGTTCTGATGTTGCATGCTGAACCCTTGAGACAAAGCTTCTGAGCGCTGAATTATGCATACTCTTTATATATATTTCCTGAAAAGGAAATTGCATTGGATTAGAGCACCATATTATCTTAAGCAAAATTCATATTATTGTTATCATCAAAACTAAGATAATTGATCAGAACAAATCTTGTTCTAACAGTAGGAACAAGCTTGGTTGTGATTTCTACCAATTTAAACGTGTAAAGGGCGTGGGGTCCAAATAATCAATGTAAAGTCGTTGTTACTATTAGAATTTTTTAATTTAAACTATTAAGTGATAACCAAAAGATAATATGAGTTTGATTAATAATAAGGCTTTAAGAGGCTCCATGTTTTTCATTAATGGGCTGTGTGGCATACACTAATGTTGGTCTTTATAAATTTTATCAAAAGTTTCCTTCTTGGGGTCTTGTCCCTTCTTGCCTCTTAGGGGGGTAGCTCTTTTATTTTCTTTCTTCTAACTAGTTTTGTTCTCATCATTGCTTCGATGTCTTCTCGGTTCACATCTAGGAGACTTGACGACCCTTTAATACTCTTGGGACTTTCCAATTGCTCTTTTTTCTTACCTTTCAACGAGGTGTGAAACACGATTGACATGACTCTAGAGTGACCTATATAGTGGTGAGTTCATCTTTGGTCGTGTGGTATTTCATCTTTAGTTTGCCATGATAACCCTCACCAACAATACAATGTGATGGTTGGGTGTTCCATTGACTAGTACCTCATCAAAAAATAACAATGAGGACAATTATTCTCAATTTTCCCCATCCCTAGTTTCTTTACTGATGTCATTATCTCTCTCAATTTATTTTTCATTGAATTCCAAGGCGCATACTCGAAGTTTAGGAATCCCAGAGACATTATATAGGTGGACTCTAATCGTCCTCGCCTTCATTTAGATTCTTTGTTTTTGGTTGTGTTAATAAAGAGGTTTTCCCATGAATTAAAAGTATTTTCATAAATGTTCATGATTAAGGGAAAATCTTTCCACTGGATTAGCATCCCTTATGAGATAGCGTAAGTTATCTGTAGTTCTCACTCATCTTCATATTTTGATGTATTCTCTTCTTTGAATACATTGAAACCTTTTTATCTTCTCTGAGATGAAAATGATTTTTTTCTCAACTTGCACTCTCTAGCCTTCGTTTTATATTGTGCTATAAACCTAAACAATTTTTTCCCCTTTAAATTAGATGTTCAATCACATTCTTTAAATGAACATATTCTTCATGATTGTGCTTATGACCTCCAGTGAAGAGATCCCTTGTTGTCGTTGTCAAACATCTCCTCCCTTATCTTCTTAGTTTTCACCTACTCTTTCGTTTCGGATTGTGGAAGTGGAGGAAGCATTTGTTTCAACCCCCCCCCCCTCTCTCTCTCGGTCAATCATAACAGGGGCTGAAGTTAGTTCTTCTTCAAGGTGAGATTTGGGAACAATTTTTACGGTATTTTCTACTCTGGAGGTCTTTTCAACCACTGGTGTTTACCTTCTAGTTTCATAGGTTTGCTTTAGTTTTTCAGAGTTGTAATTGTTCTGAATTTTATTTTGGGTTTATGTGGGTTTGGTGCTTATGTTTTTACCTTGGAGTTGGATTAGAGATTTCATGGAAGAACAAGAATACTTTGGTTCTCTTTTGAATGAGAACGAACTTGTTGGGTCGCCTTTGTGTGTGCCTTTGGTTAATTTAACAAATGTTGTACATACTGTTAAAAAGTCGACATTTGCAAATGATGTGAATTCTATTGAAAAGTCGGTCTCTACATTGGATAGATCTTTGGATGTTGAAGGGTACAAGTGCAAAATCTTTTGCTCAAGTGTTGAGTAAGACATGTGTTATTATCCCTCATGGTCAATTTCCGAGATCTCATTTGAAAGGAGAAGATATATATATTAAAATTTCTGAGGAAGAGTACAAAATTAGTCTCGAATCATGCAAAAATCATCTTCATGGAAGGTTGATTTTGTCTAAAGGAGACCCTCCTCTGAAACTTTAAGACTTACGTGGTAAACTAGACATTCTTTGGAAGCCTCTAAGTAAATGGGGAATTGTTTCATTAGGAAAAGGTTTTTATGAATTTGTTTTTTCTTCTGTTGAGGATGTAGAATGTGTTCGTGCGGTACTTTCTTGGAGCATAAAGCCTGGTTTTCTCAAACTTTTTGCTTGGACTCCTGACTTTAATCCTAATAACCACAAACAGACAACAGTTCAATGTTGGGTTCATTTTCTTGATTTGCCTCAGAAATATTTGAGTCATAATATTATCTTTGCAATTGCTACTAGTTATCTCGGAATGCCAATGTGTTTGGATGGTGCAACAAGTAAGTTCCCTCTAGATAGATCTTTTGGACATTTTGCTAGAGTTTTAGTTGATATTGATTTATCTGCTAAAACCAGACATAAACTTTGGATCGAAAGAGAAGATTATGCGTTCCTTGTCAACATTGAATATAAAAGTTTGCCTCTTTTTTGTTTGCATTATCATAACATTGGTCATAGCTTTCCGTCTTGTAAACTTGTTAAAGTGGATCAAGAGAAAAGGGTAACTAAGGAGAAGCATAAACACACGGGGAATAAGTATCAGAATGAAGATTTAAGAAAGGAATCAGTTGAATGTGAAAATGCTACATGTGTAGATAATAATCCTCTTTTAGAATTTGTTGATTGTTTGAAAACTACTGTTGATGAGAATCTTATGAGTTTTGATGCCTTGCATCAAGGAGACTTGGGTGCCCAAGGTAATGAAAATTTGCATGGTATAGCTAATATAGATACCACTGATCAAGGTAACATTGATAAAAATCACGATGGAGATTCAAATTGAGATGCCCAACAAGCAATGAATTTTCTAAGGGAATCTTGGGCTGACATGGATAAGAGAGATGAGATTGTTGATTTGGATGAAAATGCAAGTCAACCATTTCAATTGGTAGTTCCAAGAAAAAGTAAGAACAAGAAGAAACCGCCTGAGGCGTGCAAAGGTTTCAAGGCGGGTGCCTCCAACCGTACGTCTCACTAGTTTTTTTAACATGAGTTATCTCATGTGTTTTTGTTGTCTTTTTTTATATTATTTTCTTTTCACTTTGCTTTTCTTGAGGGTTTTGGTTTTGTCCCCCTTATATTTTCTTTTGTTTAAAAAAAAAAGTTGAATTAATAAAATTTATTATCAAGAAGAAATTATTAGTGAGAATAATTCATCTAGAAAATTCTTGTAAATTCAATATATCCCTTCATATAATGTTGACTCTAGTAATACATTGTAATATCACCTACAAACATTAGAATCTTATGAGTTTTGATGCCTTGCATCAAGTAACTCAACAATGTAGCTAAATATTTCTTTTAACGCATTTCTTTACTGCTCTTGACTTAGAATAAGTAATTCAACAATTTAGATAAACTTTTTTTAAACATATTCTTAAAAAAAATAATATTCTGTAAATAATTCTTTTTAGAATATTTAATTTTTATTTATATTAACTTTTTATTTATAAAGGTATGTGTATTTTAATTTATTTAGTATTTACTAAGTTTTTTGCCCCCTGACCATGATATTAGACAACATCCCTCCTAAGTAATTTAAGCCCCATTTGTTATAGATTAAAAAAATCATTATTTTAAAAGTAGTAGAAATTATTTTACATTATCATTGCATATTTCTTTATCTTTATTTATTATTTAAAATTAAAATATAATTTTCACAAAAATATCTAATATAAAAAAATATTTAAAATAATTTCAAACTTAAACTATATTTTAAAATTCCGATATAAAAAAGGTAATGAAATAGTTACCATACAATTTTGTAATAAATTATTTCAATCATTTTTTTTTAAAATTATATATATATATATATATATATATATATATATATATATATATATATATATATATATATATATATATATATATATAACACAATAAAATTATTTTAAAGTTATTTTAAAAACAATTTTTTAAATTATTAATTAATAAATATCAACAACTTTTATGCATTAATAAATCATTAAAAAAAAAAGACAAAAAAGAAAAGAGATTGAACTCTAAACCTTTCACCTATTTAGTTCAATTAATAAATATTATTTGAGCTAGTTATCTAATCTAGCTATCCTAACCCTTAATGTGATAAAGAAAGATAGCAACCATAACATTAGCAATAGGTCAAAGTGATTTCTGCCTACTCAGATTAAAACATTAGTAATATTAGGTCACTTTTCTGTATTTATTCTATTCCTATGTTTCTCACATCTTAATACAGGAGAAAACGAGAATTGGTAGATATATTATTTTGTCATTGAGCTAGTTAAGTGTTAAGTTTAACGAAAAAAAGCTAAACACTCAACAATAATTTGAGAAAAGTTGTTTGGATTTATTACTTCAAATCAAAGTTCATGGATTAAGCAACTTTCATGGGTCATTGTAAATTATATAAATGTGACAAAGGAACTATAATAGCTTATAAGTACTTAATTATAGTGGTCAGTTTTAATATTCCACTTGATATATTTGATATATGTAGGACCTTCAAAACTCGTTATCTAACCTAAATAAGACTAGACTAACAAAATTATGATATAGTATGGTTCAATATCCCTCATTTTTCATTATTTCAGATTTCTCATTTTTCATTTTTTCAGAAATGATGAAATGAGAACAATTTTTTCTGAACAAATCTTTTATTGTAATATTGAAATTTTTGGTATTTATGAAATATTCGATAATTCATTTGAAATTTCTGATAAATTGTAATTAGTTACAAAAAAAATTAAATTTGTGATAAAATTCTATAAATTTTAAAATTTCTGATAATTTCAAAATTATTGATAAAAATTTTCAGAAATTTCAAATTTTTTAGTAAAAGTCTCACTTTTTTAAAAAAATTATGATATTGAAATTTCAATTTTTTTGATGAAAACTTTGAATAAAGTTAATTTAGTCTTTTAATACACTTTAGAAGATGTCAAATATAAGTGTGAAGATAACAAATTAAATGCTCTTCAAAATGCATCATCGAATCCGACTTCAAATAAGCTGCAGGTTACAGAGTTCATATATAATATTTATTACCAAAATATATAAATATATTACTTAATATATAATATATTTTTAAACACTATATTATTAAAAAAAATCTAAGTCATGTTTTTAAATAAAATAAAGTCTAACATTTTTTTTAAAATACTACATAAATATTCAATATAACACAAACGAATAGAATCCAATAAAATTGGGAAGGAAAACATAAAATAATTAAATGTTAATTTATTATATTCTTAGTCGGTCAAAGGTTTAAAACGTAAGTCCAATCATGCATAAATCCTATCAAGATTTTCCAATGTATACAATCGATACACTAGAGATTCAAGGTACACATTTTTTATCGCCATTTTCACTATACTCATCTTGGATTCTGAACTAACTTAGGCGTTGGAGTTTAACTTTGCATGTCCACCTCGTGCCATCGTACCAGGGATCAACGCCTCTGATTCTAGAGTTCTACATCATCACTCAACACTAATTCAGGTTCCGCAACAAAACATTGGCGACATATGTGAGAATTGACTTTTAATTACCGTGAAATTTCACCGATAGATAACCACAAACTCGAGCATTTAGAACTCCACCATCTAGATCTAAGTCCATACAGCGACGAAAGCCTCGTGGATTTCAACAACTTCGTAATTCATCCTCGGGGAATGACATATCTACCACTATCACTCGGATAAGGAGGAAGCGGAAGCGAATGAATCTTAAAATAGTGTATCATTGAAACATTAAGGAACCGGGCATGATTCGCATCAGTATGAAGACAACATGAAGTATCTGCAGAGTCATACTCAAAAACCTCATTGCTTCGCCCATGGAAGATGAAGGTCAAGGGAGAGTCAATGTTCGATCCTGATAGATAAGAAGACAATGTAAGACCAATTTCAGTAGAGAAGTTTTAAATTGTTCAGCTTGAGGACAATCCAACCAGATCCATGAAGATAGGGTTTCCTCCTCGAGGATAAGAACACACAGATGGAGCGCCTCCGGGAATACGTTGACCTCTTTGACATTTTCCACATGAAATACCCGACATCGACCCCATCGAATAATACCATCAACTTAACGTTGATAACACTTGGTACGTCTCGCAATAAGGAAAAGGTTAAAGCAACTGCCAACACAATCTAAGAACTATTAGATGCCAACTTCAGCCCTAAAGTGAAATACTTGAAGTTGCACTCCTATGTCATGCCTATATAGAAAACCTGCAGAAAATGGAGGATGCCTATATAGATTATATTGGACTTAGTATAACACACATAAGAATATCCAATTTATTGCCTAACACAAGCAATTGGGTAAATGATCCAGCGGACCACACGTCATTGCCAGGTGCGAGCACTTACCCAGGGACAACCTAATATGTATATTTAAACATGATGGGGAGCATACGACGTTCATGAGCGGGTAAGCCAATCATAAAGACATTGACCACACACTTATACCCCTCTAGCAAGGGTACACGGAAGCAACAAACTTAAAAGATGGTAGTTGACGTGATTCAGAAAGAAATGGGGATAACATCTACAACTGATCAAGACACATATTATTTCAAGGAAAATAGACCAATAGACGGCCAGACACAAAATTCTTGGATCCGAGCACCTGAAGGATCCATATAAAATCTCCTCGATTACGTAGTCAATCGTGGAAGGGATCGAAGACGAACTACACACGCTTTATTTGTAGTTCTCCCTGGAAGATAAGTATTCTTCAAGGCTCTTTGAAATTTGAATAAATAATTTCCTAACTATTAGAAATATAGCAAGTGCAAATGTTATTGTAACCCTCAACAGGATGATGTAGATCACACTTATGACACAAACCCCTCAGTTGGTGAACACACTCAAAGTGAAGCTGGCGCACCCCTTCTTAGGAACTAGCCACTCTAAGAGCATAGGCAGTTGAGCCCGAGAGACTTCCATCGCGAACCAGGACAACCTGAAGGTAAGGACAGGAACCATACCTTTGGCTGAGGACAGTTCCTAGTGACGCTGGAGAATAACATCAAGTCTTCATGGATGGAGTTGGTAACGACCAAACTAAGTTGTCGTTCCACTTTGCACTAATAAAGACCACAAATCTATACGAGCACATCGAATATCATTGTTAACCCACATTTTGTGAGTTAATATATGCCTCGGAATTATTTAATTTAGTGTTATTTTAGGGTTGTTTGCTTATTTTCTTTATTTATTTATTGTTTTAATCAAATTAGTGTGGAGTACATTAGGTGCTCCCATTTGTTAGTTTAATTTTTATTTTGTGTGCAGAAATTAGCAATAGCCAAGCTGAGGCAAGACCAGACAAGTCTGCTGATGAGCCATGAGTGAGGAAGCTTAAGTTAGAAAGGAACAAAGATGCAAGCTGGTACAATAGCGAAGAGAGAGTGGGAAGAAATACTGAATGGAGGGAAAACTCAGTGGGTGCTAAAAATGAGAAAGGGCAAGATTCAAATTCAAGGATGAAAAAGGCAGCTCTAGAAGACAAAAATTTGGTACAATAGTACACTGCACGCCGCTTTCTCCTGCTATGACAAACTATGCATTCCACCTTGTCCCCCACTTGTGTCGGATAGTAAAATATCCTCTCTTGTGTATGTTGAAAATGTTATGGATTTTTGGGTTGGGTGAGAATATTGAACCGAGGCCCAAGATCCAAGGCAGCTGAGAAAAACCGTAGTTCCTTGGCCTATATAAAGAGTTGGAAGCAACAATGTAAGGGGTTCAACAATTAGTCCAAGTTGGTATTTTACAAGTTTGAAGCGTGTTTGCAGAAGACTGCTAGAGTCCTCTCTTCTTATCCATCTATGTGCTTGCTGATGAACACTGCCACGACTGAAGTTTCCTCTTGAAGGCTTAACCATCTCAAGTTCTACTCCGAGTTCCTCTTAAGTTTTTATCTTTTGTGCATTTTCTTGTCTTAAGATGTTTCCTTTGGGAACCATGTTCGTTGTTTGTACTCAGTTCACTATGAGCTAAACGTCTTTTAGTTGAGCAATGTGATATCAATATTAAAAGTGTGTTTATGTTATATGCTTGTGTGGTTAGTGCTTGTTTTATCATGCGTTTACAACTCCAACACTTATTCTTTTGATTAATCACCTTAGAGATAAGTATAAGCTTGTTGTTGTGAGAGATCCAATAACAAGTGTATTTCATGAACAAAAATGGTTGAAAGAGTAGAATAGATATATTCATTTGAATTAGTTGCTTAGACATAAGGAACTACAATCATTCAGGGAACAAATATGGTTTTAAGAAACGCAGAAGGAAAACACAAAAACAAGAGAACTTGAAAGTATCTCAAGGAATTAAACCATATGAAATGATAACTGATGTTTACTAAGCACTTGATTGCTTCTAATGCAAGTCAATTACAAGACAACCAAAATAAGCTATTTTAAAACTCTTATCATATATGTTCTATCAAGACATAATTGGATTCGTGACACTTTAATAAGATTGATACACCACAGACCTAAGCTTTTATATATATATATATATATATATATATATATATATATATATATATATATATATATATATATATATATATATATATATATATATATAAGCAAAACCTAACTTATATGACATAGAATCTATGCAATGATGCACTAATGCAATAGTGGAATTAATGAATACTAGAAAACTAAAAGAGGATAAGAGAAGAGAAAAAATACATAAAGATATATAATAGTTTGACGTTCTTCCTCGCCTTGCCTACTTCACTCTTCAATGGTGTTGAAAACCATTAAAAAAATAATCACGATCTTCCACTATTTTGATAAGTTTGATTACAAACATTTTGGTTACAACAAACTATCAAATGATAATTCCCTTTGTTGACGCAAACACTTGACTGCTAATAAAATCAAGATCTCTAAAATATCTTGATTCAATAACCTTGTTATCCACAATAACCTACTCCTAGTATTCGTATGTGCCAATCCACCAAATCCCACTGATCTCTTGTCTGAGTGGTTTCCATTAGCTAAGTGTTGATTGGACAACTCCAAACTTTTTCTATAAGTAATCTTTTTCCAACTCCATCAAAGATGGAAAACTTTCATCCCCGCCTTATTGATAGTTGATGTTAGATCTCTTCAAAATATTCCTTAGAGTACAATGAAACTCTTTTCTTGATGAATAACAACAAATACCAAACTGCATTCCAGAAATGATATTTGCATCTGTAACAATCAACACACTTCACCCAGAAACATTAGATACCCTAATGTACCACTAGTCTCCCTCAACACTCAATCTTTACAGATGAAGGTCTTCAACAATGGAAAAAGACTAGGGATGAAGATGATGAACAATGCCAAAATATCTCACTATCTCACTAAAGACACTAGGTGTTAGCAAATGGTTTTAGATAAATGTGAATGAAGAACACACACACACACACAAGGTTTTCTCAAATTTCTGGATAAATGAGTCTTGGCTTTGGTTGTTATCTAGAGATTGATTAATCATGAACACCACATCAAGATTAATCAACTCCCTTTCTCTAAGTCACTTAACACAACAACAAATTGCACTAGAACAATATACAACAAAAAGGAGAATGAATCTGACATGAATTAATAATCAATAAGTTATTCTAGAAAAGAAGAGAAAAAATCATAGTGATGGGTATAGAGACACTAGGGAGAGAAGACAAAATCACTCTATGTCTCTATGGGTTTTTCCCATAGGTTTCATTCACTTGTTACTTTCATCAAAGAAACAACTATTTAAATCAAAGATGAAAATGGGCCTTGAAGCTTTGATACATATCAAATGAAAACTGTGATTCAAATTAATTTGAGCAGAGCCAAAATATAGCTTCAAGAAATCAATTGATTCATCAATTTTTGCACTTCATTCAGATCACATAAGGTTGTGATTCAAAATGCTCAATTTGTGATTCGAATCAAATGCTCTAGAGGCAAATTTCATGTTTCACACATCTTTTGGTTCGAATCATATATTAAACTTGATTCGAATCAAATGACTGAAAAATCCATATTTAAGAGTTCTAACTTGTGATTCAAGCAATGCCTGATGAAATGACAAAGTAGCAACTAGTTAGGCTAACACGCGATTATAGAATCAAATTACAAATACGCAAGTGCTAAAACATCTATATCGAATTGACAAAAACATCAAAACAAATAAGTAATATCATACAATACCGTGAGTGTACTTTCAGTCTCCCCTTTTTAATGTTTGACAAATTTGAGATTTATTGTTGATCAATTATTCAAGACGTTATTTGGAATTTGATGGGTGAAATGAGTTCTCTGTATTAATGTACATTTCTTTGCTTGAGTTGTATAAACTGCAAAGTTCTCCCTACATTAAACACTTAGCGTGAATATTATATTATCTCTATAGCTTCTTTCCCTTTGGCAAATATCAAAAAGATAAAAGAATAGAGAGAAACAAATTTCATTTCTGAATGAATTTTCATAGTCTCCTTTTTGCTGGTGTATGAAATTCGGGTTGGATTTCAAACGCTATTCATCTTTTATTTTTAAGCATTAAATCTAGCTCAAATCTATATGAAATTTGGAGATGGATTTTAGACAAAATTCACATTTTAGTTTAATTTTTATTTTCTCATATAGTATGTTTTTAATCTGTATGAAATTAAGGGACATATTTCAGACAGTATTCATATTTTCATTTATGTCTTTAAATTTATATGAAATTTGCTACAAATTTCAAACAGTATTCATATTTAATTTTTTATCAGTTCCGAATCTGTATGAAATTTAGAGATGAATAATACTATTTTTTTTCTTCAAATATATATTTGAACAAAAAAAATTATTCATATATCTTACATTCATCTCCAAATTTAATTTTAAAAAATACAAAATACAATTTGAAGATAAGTCCTAGTATATTCAATTTCCATTAATAATTATGTATATATTATTAGAATAAAAGATAAGAGGAGTTAGCATTTTTTTAACGGACAATGTATATAAGGAAAAAATTTATTTAAAAAGTTAAACTTATATCTCAATAGTTTAAAATATTGTCTTATTTATTAGGCAAAATATTCATGGAATCCTTAACTATATCCTTGGATTTAGATTAGTTTTTTAATTATTTTTAGTGTCACTTGATTTTTTAATTTTTAAAATGTTTTATTTTAGTTCTTTTGATCTAATTAGCGACAGAAAAACTTTAAAATCAATCGCGAATTCCGTCTCTAGTGAAAAATGACTAAAATAAAATGTTTTAGAAATTAAAAGATCAAAGTAACATGAAAAAAAAATTAAAAATCAATGTTAATCTAAAGATATAGTTAAGGGACCAAAATAAATATTTTGTCTATGTTTTTTAGACGTATCTCAATAATACAAATTAAAAAGTTAAAAAAATATTAAGAATAACGTTTAAAATTTGATTACACTGCTAATAATTTCCTCTTTCTAATGAATTAACAATTATTTACACTTACAAATATTGTAGGTATTTATGCAAACTTTTTTTTTTGACTAAATAAAATATTCATTCATTCCAATCGATAGAGTACATTGTTGCAATACAAATTAAAAATTGCTAAAAACAAAAAGGATGAATCTGCAAACAAACTCACAGCATCCATGTTAATAGCATAAAACGGCAAATTGCATATGCCTACGAATATGACTATGACTATATTGAAATGTCTGAAATATTCATGCCTCCAGATCTGTAGCGTTAACAGCACCAAAGTCATAGATAGGATCTGCACTAGATCGAAACTCATCTTTCGACCTGAAACAAATGATCACTGCGCACAAAGACAGAAAAACAAAATACACCGCACAAAGACGGGAAATCAAAACAAACAACGACGCACTAAAATGATGAAATCACAAAAAGAACACTAAATATATGTGAAAATCACTTATTAAACTAATAGAGAAACAAGAACAATTTGGAGGGGTGATTTTTGGATCAAAATCGATCCTAAATCACCCCTCTTTAGGGGATACAGAAGAAGAAGAAAAGTGACGACGGCTAGGGTTCTTTATGCAAACATGATAAGTAGCGGAATGAAGAAAGCTTAAAGCTATTTTTTGTAGGCCATACTTTTTTTAATAAGCAATTGAATATAAGATATCACACTAGGGGTGCAACCCTTACATCGAGAACACACTAGGAAGTTTTGTTACAAAGTAATGGTAATTTATACCAATCATAAAAATTGATCCTACTCGGAGATTCCCTATTACTAGCCCATCTCTAAGAAAAATACAAAATGTTTGATATCACCTCGTCATAACTAAAAATACCGTTATAAAAAATGATTGTATTTCTCATATTCCAAGTACACCAAATTAAAGCTATCCATATTGTGTTTAGATTAGCTTTAATGTTGGTGTTTTTCACCTTTTCTTGAATACTCCCAAAGCTCTTGAATTCCTCATGAGAAAGATTAACATCATTACCCAACCACATATAAATTCTATTCCAAACCGCCTTTGTGACATGACATTGGTAGAAAAGATGATCCAAAGATTCCGGATGGTTAGAACAAAAAGGACAATCTATGGAAGTAAGATTAGACACACCTCTGTTGACAAGTTGAACTTTTAGCGGTAGTCTATTGATGAGGAATCTCCAAGAAAATATCTTGATCTTTGCCGGAATGATTGTCTTCCAAATGACATCCAACAACTTGATGGTGGGGGTTGGCCAAGCTAGATCCTTTGCATTAGACACCAATTGCGAAACACTAGACACTGTGAAATCTCCGTTAGAGGTTAGGTTCCAATGGAATTCGTCCGTTGCCAAGATGTCCGACACAACACCTTGAAGAAGCGCTTTTAAATCCCTAAGTTCTTCACCAATAACCGTGCCCGTTGCGGAAAAGATGATGGAAGAAGCGTTTGGAACCGAAGGATTCAAAACATCCACCCAAAGATGGCTTCCAAGTTCCACGTAATGTCACCATTGTTCAAATTAAGGATATCACTCACTACACATAATTTGTTGGTTGTACGATCAAACAAATACGGAAAAGAAACACGGAGCGGTTGATCGGCCAACCAACAACTATGCCAAAAAAGAATGTTATTACCTTTCTTGAACTCACATTTAACCCAATCGGTGAACCCTTCACCCAAATCATCCTCTTTGAAATCATCAAGAACAATATCTCTCCACCATTTAGAATCATCCCGATTTAAAAGATCCTTGCTAGAAGCTAACACTTTTATCTTCAAGTTATGATATCTCAAAAGTAAAAATCTACTCCATATTGCCTTATCCTCCTTTAAAATTCTCCATTTCCATTTAAGAAGAAGAGATTTTTTCATTTCTCCCACATATCTAATACCTAACCCTCCTTTCCCTTTGGGTTTGTAAACATTCTCCCACTTAACCCAATGGATGCATCTTGATTTCACATTCCCACTCCACAAAAAATTGCTAAGAAGACTTCTTATCGCTTGAATAATTTTACTCGATGCTTTATAGAAAGAAAGCGTAAAAATAGGGATAGCATTAAGAACGGATCCAATAAGAGTCACCCTCCCTCCAATGGATATGTTTCTTCCCTTCCACTTAGTTAGTTTTGATTTTATGTTGTCAGTCACCTCTTGCCACACCTTTTTCTTATACGCACCTTCACCCACCCAAATACCAAGGAATTTAAACGGAAAGCATCCTTTTTTGCAAGCGAGGAAAGTTGTCGCCGACTTGATAAACCAATCTCCTGTGTGAGTTCCAAAAAAGTTACTTTTATGGAAGTTGATCTTCAATCCGGAAACCAATTCAAATCCTCTCAACAACACTTTTAAACTCCAAAGATTATCATAAGTAGGTTCTCCTAGAATGATGGTATCGTCCGCAAATTGGAGAATATCCACAAAGTCGTTTACTCCATACTTGAATGGTTTAAAGTCTCCCACCGCCACCGATTTCTTAGTTAGTGCGGTTAATCCTTCCATAGCAAGAACGAATAAGAAAGGTGATATGGGATCACCTTGACGTAATCCTCTTTGAACCTTTAAATCTTTTGTTGCACTTCCATTAACCAACACGGACATGTAGTCGGTAAAAATACTAGACTCCATCCATTTCATCCATCTTTTTCCAAATCCCATTTTCACCAAAATCCACCTTAGATAATTTCAAGAAATCGAGTCATAAGCCTTTTCGAAATCCACTTTAAGTAATATGCACCCCTTCTTCTTCCTTTTTGCCCAATAAAGAATTTCGTTAACCATTAGTACCCCATCCATCATACTTCTTCCCGGAACAAAAGCGGTTTGGTTGGAAGAGACCAACTTATCCACTACACCTCTCATTCTAGCCGCTAACATCTTTGCAATGATCTTATAAATACTCCCCACTAAACAAATGGGCCGATATTCAAACAAGTCTTGCGGATTCTTCTTTTTAGGAATAAGACCAAGGAAAGAGGAAGTAATGGATTTAACAAGAGTACCTTTATGATAGAAGTCATTGCAACACTTCATGACGTCTTCTTTAATGAGAGACCAATACCTTTTGAAAAACTCCAAAGAGAATCCATCCGGCCCCGGACTTTTGTTTCTATCACACGACCAAATAGCTTCCTTCACTTCATCTTCCTCGAAAGGTTTCTCTAAGTCCGATGAGTCTTCCGAAGATAAAGTGTTAAAGTTGATCACTCTAAGCTCCGACCTAAAAAGGATTTCTCCTTTAAAGAAGTTTTCGTAATGCTTGAAAGTGAACTCTTTAATTTCTTCAACCCCTTCCAATCTTCCCGCCGTTGTGTCAATGGAGCAAATAGAATTTCTTCTTCTTCTTCTTCTTCTTTCTTTTAGAGTATTGTGGAAGTAGCGAGTGTTGTCATCGCCTTCGGAAAGCCAAAGTTGTCTCGACTTTAATATAAGGACACCTTCTCTCTTGTTAATGTTATCTCAAAATTCCTCCGCCACTTTTATTCTTTTCACAACCACATCTTCCGGAACGTTACCTGCAAAATGAACAAACATGTTATATAAAGAGTGCAACTCTTTCCCATCTTTGTTGATTTTGAGGTCTATCCACCCATAGACATTCTTGTTCCACCAAGCTATCCGGTTTTTGAGAATTTTCAACTTTTCGACCAAGCAATAATCACCTCTTCCTTTGAAAATAATCTTCTTCCACTCCTCCTCCACAAAGATATCGAAATCCTCATGTTTGAACCACATATTATTGAACTTAAAAGGTTTAGGACCCCAATCCTTTCTATTCTCTTTGAACCAAAAAGGAGCATGTTCGGACACATCCCTCTCACCAATATATTGACCCTCCACCTTCCAAATCTTCAACAAAACAATCCGATAGAAGGAATCTATCTATCCTACTCATAGACTTGCCATTACTTTTTATCCAAGTAAACTTGCCTCCTATAGTAGGAAGATCCACCAACTCTGTATCCTCTATGAACTCTTTAAAAATCATTATCTCCATTCTATAGCTACGAGTTGACATCCCAACTCTTTCTTCTAAAGAAGTGATAGAATTAAAATCTCCTCCTATACATCAAAATTTACCATCAAAAATTAATTGATATGATAAGAAGATAAATCTAAATTAACAGTTTTTATGAAATTTTATAAAAACATTAGTTTTTATACATATCAATGACATGTCAAATGATTTTCGATTGATGTTAAATTTTATTAACATGACTTATATGGTAATAGATTTAAATTCAACGGTTGACTACAAAAATAATTAAAAAAAACTAAAATAAACTGACCCTAAAATTGATGGAAGTGAGATTGGAGAAAGCAAGGGTTGAGCTACCTAGAAGTCTAATGAGAATAATTAATATCACTTGAGAAGCTGTGGAGCCAATATGCCCAATAACACATACTTTGAAAATGACATGTGTTTGAGAGTCTCATTTATGTTTTTATAAAAGCAACAAGACAATATGATCTTTTCGTTTGAGAGCATAAGATACACATATGCGAGAAAATTGTACATGTACCTATATTAGGTTTAATTATCATGAAAATATCCTTAAATAAAAAAAAATGAGTCTTTTTTAACTAGTCAATAATTTATAATTAGATACCTAAATTAAAAAAAAGGATAAGTTTGAAATAATTATATATTCCTTTAAAAATTTAGAACTTTATCATGTAAATATAACTCAAACAGTAAAAAATTCAAGAAATGTTCAAACCTACAAAAATAAGGTGGTGATTCATTACACATAAGTATTTTTCCAAAACCCTTTAAATGTTTAAAAATATCTTTATCTTAAAGTTATCTTTTAGGTGCACTTTCTACCATATTATTCTCAGAAATTGACTAAACGGATTTATTTAGAAGTTAACTCCACAAAAAATATAAAAGTGTAAAATATTGCTGTGAAATTTTCTGAAAAAAAAACTTCAGTGTTTTGAGAAGTAACATTTTAAGATTTTTATAAGATTTCACATAAGTTTATAGGAGGTATTGAACAACCCAAAAAAATGGTCAAAATATAGAATATCACCCTAAAAATTTTAAATTTTAAATTTTTGAAAAAAATCAAAAAAGTTTATAGATTTTTAATTTGATTTTTAGTTGTATTTTTATATTTTATAATTTTATTTTAATTGTTTTTTTTTTATTTTCCAATTGCTTTTTTCAATATGGACAATGTTGGTATTTACATATTTGTTGTATTGTTGATGCATTAATACTAGATTTGTCTATCCGGATACACCAAATACTAAGTTAAAAAAATACAACAAAGAACTTTTCAGATATTCATATTTGAAAACACTCTTTTTCGTAAAAAAATAGGATTTATCTAGATATGTGCATCTCCGAAATTAAGTATAATAGGTGTAACTCTCTCGTTTGCATTCAATTTTATGGAAAATGAGTACGACGGAAAATGCATCTCCGAAAATTAGGGACATTTTTAAATTTTCGCAAAATTTTGAGAAAAAGTTTAGAAGCGACAAAAATAATTACCAAAATAATTCATACTTTAAAATGCTCAGTTGCATGCGAGCCTCATCCATGTTTGAAAATTTTACTTCGTACCTTTACAATTGGCCTTGTACTTCTACACTTTTCAAATAATATCAAATTTGCCCTTCAATGCTTTTAATCATTTAACCATTTTACTTTTTACTATTCACCAAAAAAATCAGAAAATTGTACTCCAACGCACGCCTCCCAGAACACTTTCTGCAAGTCATCCGGTATGAAATTATACAAACCGGAACACTTTCTTTAAGACTTCCGGTTTACAACAAATACGTTTCGGAAGACTTTATAACAAAGTGTTCCGGAATGGTTCAAACCAAACCAGGACACTCTGTTAAAGTCTTCCGGAACAGATTTGTTGTACACCAGAACATTTCGTTAAATTGTTCCAGAATAGTGTTTGATTTTTCCTTTTTTCTTTCTTTCCAGGTATGGATATTCCGCTCCAAATTTGCCCAAAAAAGAGACATTTGTAGATATCACTAGTGCGTTCACAACCACTCAAAGATTCTTTACAAGAGAAGAGGTTATACGATGGATTAAAGAGACTGAAATCAACAATAAAGTGACTTTTATCATCACACGTTTGGACACCGAAACATGCAAGAGAGGAAGAAGCAACAAAGTGATATTTGGTTGCGATAAAGAAAAAAATACAAGGACAAAAAAGATACTCAAAGTGCGACTAAGAGATGTGGATGTCCATTCAAAACCAGGTCGACACCGGCAAAAGGTGAGTCTGGATGGAAAATTGATGTAAAATGTGAAGTTCATAATCATGGATTACCAGATAGATTAGAAGGTCATTCCTTTGTTGGTAGTTTGACCACATATGAGAAGCAGCATGTGGTTGATTTGACAAAGAGACATGTTCCGCCTAACCACATATTGATTTCCTTGCAAGAGCGAGATCCCGAAAATGTCTCTAGGATCACGCAAATATACAAGCATAAGAGTGTGATAGAAAAAGAGATAAGAGGTCCAAGAAGTGAGATACAACATTTGCTTAAGCTTATAGAGGATGCAATCTATGTTTATTGGAGTAGGAAATGAGATGACTCAGAAGTTGTGAGAGATATTTTTTGGGCTCATCCAGATTCGGTACAATTGCTGAATCTTTTTCCTATTGTCTTGATTATGGACGCCACATATAAGACAAACAAATATAAACAAACCCTGTTTGAAATAGTTGGCAGGACATCGACCGAGTTGACATTTGTTGTTGCATTTGCTTATATGGAGTGTGAGCAAACGAAGAGTTATTATTGGATCTTGGATAAGCTGAAGCAATTGTTTGTGAAGAAAGATGTGTGTTCACGAGTGATTTTGATGGATAGAGATCTTGCTTTGATGAAAGCAGTTGAAGTTGTGTTTCCTACGACGCATAATTTGCCATGTCGATTTCTCATTAACAAAAATGTTGGTGCAAAATGCAAGGAATATGTGGTGAAAGACATGCAAGAGACGATATAGACATTATGGATGGATGTTGTATGGGCTAGTGATGAGGTTGAGTATAGTCAACGGTTGCAACAACTTCATCAGGCATGTTTTTCTTATAGTGACTTCCTTGATTATGAGACAAACACCTTGTTGACCCAACATAGGCAAATATTTGTTGGTGTATTGATTAATTGAGTGCTTCATTTGGATAACACCACGACTAATCGGTATGTCATAATTTTTAGTATTTTTATCATGCATTAATTTTTACGATGTTTTTTTCTTGGTATACTTACATTGATTTATTTTTAAAGTTGAGTCTATAGATTGGAAGTTAAAGCAGATGATAGAGAATAGTATTGGTGACATGGTCAAAGTTTGGGAAGCTATGAATGCCAACCTGAAAATACAAATAGGTAACATTCGAGCTTCTTTTAAAAAAAGTTTTTATGAGGTTGAGCAGACACGCATAAGTCTATTTTATGGTAATCAGCGTTATTCGAGCTTCTTTGAGACGCATTGATGTAGAGTTATTGAGGCTTGGTTATGTGTTAAGTAGCAAGCAAAGATGTGGTTTTACTTTAAGAACAAATTATGGGCTACTTTGTGCTTGTGAGTTGGGAGATATTTTGTTGTTGGAATCTCGATACCAATGGAAAGTGTTCATCTTCAATGGTTGACACTACCATACATGGTTATTTGATAGCGAATCACTATAATGTCATTCTTGTGCATTTAGGCAACCCGTGCTTGACATTTTTTCCTATGACAACCCCGCATTCATCAACTGCCTCTATTTACTTCATTGGCCTTGTCAACAATGATCATTGGATCCAGGTAATATTTCTTTTACTTTTTTTATTATATGTCAAATAATTTAAATTACTTTGTAATCAGGTTAATATGAAAGATGGATTCCAATTGCCACCCGTCACGGTAGATTGGAAGAAGTTTCATTCTCAAGTTGTGACATCTTGGATGATACGATTTGCAGGACTTCTTCAACATTAGCTACATCATTCGCCTATGATACCATCATATGTTAGTTTAGAATAGGTGACTTAGATTTGTTATCACCACCATACTTTTATTACTTGTAGTATTTTCACGAAGAATTGTTACCAACATTGAGTTTTTATTATAACATAGTTTTGCAACATTACAACATTACAACTAAAAACTTTAAAAATTAAAACTTAAAACATTAAAATTCTATAACATTTAAACTTAGACTGTATTAGATAATTCTGGACGTTGAAGCATCTTCAAGACCTCGTCGGCTGATCTTGTGAGGTTCATCTCAAACTCGATCGACCCCTTAATTTTCTTACGGCGGTATGATTTCCACATGTCCTTCATATCACCATCACACTTTAACTCAACAACGTTGTAACTCACCCTCCAATTAATGTCCATGCTCTAGTCGGTGCAATCACATCCATTCAAAAGTGTCAGTGCAATCACACTCATTCAAACCTAAAATCATAAAATCATAAAATCAAATGTATCAAAATAAAACATAAAATCTCCAAGTATGGCAAATTAAAACATAAAATCTCAAAGTGTATCAAAATAAAACATAAAATACAACAACAATCAATATGAACGAGATATGCATAAAGCCTCGAACAAATTGGCAAACACGGGATCATCCTCATCAGCATCAACCTGTCAGAGAAAACGGTGAACCAATATGGAAACACCAGTCCACTATGGATCATCTACTCCTACATCAAAAGCAAGAACTGGAACCTCTCTACGTGCATCACGCAGGGGCGACACCAACTGAGGATGTGACACACGATAATACCATTGTAGATATCCATTAACAGTCTCAAATAGGAATCTGATTGGTGTTGTGTCTTTAATCACCTCGTGGACGTTCTGGTCGTAGGTAATCCACTCCACAACAATATCATCATCACTCATCGTATCAGCAGGAGGTGGGGGTGGAATGTACTGCCTGAATCCAAATTGACGTAGACATATGTCAGGCAAGTATAGAGCATGTGTGTCACCCCAAACTAGAAACCCTCTGTACAAAGATGCCTTGTGAAAAGGGAGGTGTTGTCTGTTATCCACAAATGGGCACCATATCACGTCTACAGGTGTCAGCGCATCCAAGAAGGGTCTCAGCTCATCCACATTCAGGGCTCCTTGCTTATACGACCACCTCATCTCCCTATGAAGCTCGTGATTTTCAGATTCGCCATCGAACTTTATTTATCTCCGAATAGAAGGGAAAATATTGAGAAAACCCAAAAGAAAGGAAAGGATAAGAAAAAGGTCTTATAACCAGAGATCGGGTAAGGAAATCAGTTACGCAAGGGGAAGGTACTAGCACTATGTGGTACTCCACAGGATCCACTCAAGCTTGCTTATAATCTAAGGGTGTTGTTAGTTCTCTATTTTTAGGGTTGGCTCAATTTTTGTAAAACAAATAAAAGTTTCAATTATGTAATATATAAGAAGAATAGGTACAACAAAGAAGTCCCCATTGAAATGATAGAACATGTTATGTTGAAATAATTCAACATCTGGAATAATATGTCACATGGGATGTCACAACATCATGCCTGAACTGAAGTGAAGAGTTTTAGTTAAATTTGTGTGATTTAATTACTACAGAAGAGAGTAGAATATTCAGGGATATTATGTAAATCAAATAAAGGCATATACTCGTAACAGGTCTGATGAATCAATAAGAAGATTTGAGTAATCAATCAGAAGAATCAAGTCAGAATATTTGAAGATTATATAGTTTCTAAATATGGAGATATTTTAGGAAACTAAATATTGAAGACCTTGTTTGTAGCAGAAGTAACTGCTAGATTGTAACATCAAATAAGCTGTGATTGAAGGCCCAAATCTAGTTGGGTATAGGTTATAAATAGAAGTGTTTGTAACCTAGAAAGTAAGCCAACCAAGAATAAAAAAGATGTAATCATTAGGGCTAGGTTAAGTGAACCTCCCGGGTGTGGGAAGGTCACCGTAATCTTCAAAGGCAGTAGGTAAGAGGAGTACGTATTATTCTTGGAGGAAGCTTTGAAGTAAATCCAAGTTAGTGTTCATAGTCAAGAGTCTTGGCTAAGGATTGTCATGGAAGTGTGTCTTTCAAACTGTTTGTCTGTGTGATCAGAATGTTGGTTATTAGGTTGTTGCTACAACTCCTAGGACTGGAGAACTGTACAACATCACTGCGGTGTTAGGAAGTGGGATGGGGATATTCCATATCTAGAGAGGATCTAGGTAGAAGGGTCCTTGGGTAGGGATTAAGTCAGAAGTTGTAAACTGGGATTGTTTTGCTTCAAAATAATACTGCTGATAATGGACTTCATTCCTGGCTTGGTATGCCCCCAGAGTAGGTGTGTTTGTCACCGAACTGGGTCAACAATTACCGGTGTCATTTATCTTTCAGTTTGGCATAAATATGTATATATACCTTGCTAATGTTTCTTGACAGATCAAATGTCTCGACATCTTTCAAGACATCTGGACCTCTTACAACAAAATTCCAGGTGTGTTATCTAATGCTTATTTGCTAAAGGAACGTGAGGAAGAAGGAAAAGAAAACACGGGAAAAGAAAGAAATATTTACAAGATTGTGCTCGTGCAGGCCCCGCGACCCGATGCCTACGTATCCTTTTTGAGGAATCAGAGCGTCATAGTTCGGCTGAATATTTTTTGTTTGTTTGTGTTTTTTAGAAGACTCAATTACATTCACATTCTAGCTTTAGGATAGTTGCTCGCTGAGTGGAGTCTTATGCGTTACCTGTTGATCGGCCACCAATTTCATCTTGTTTTTGTCATTTATTCGGTGGAAAATTGAGTCATTCAGTAGCATTTCATTGTGTTCCTACTTATGTTTTGATAGTTATGGTAGTTTTCGCATTTGAGTTGTGTTACTTTATTATCACTTGTTATGGGTGTATTTCCGATACTTTTGAGCACTTGGTTTGTGTTGTTCAGTTTATGCAGATACAACGCATGTCCCGTGACATTTGGACTGATTTTCTGTGTACCATAGCAGTGACACAGGCACCCGTGTCACCGAACACGCCCGTGTCACAAAGGATGAAGGGTGGTGCTCAAAGATGATGGAAAGGGTGAACCAGAGTTGTGACACGGTCACCCGTGTCTTGGGACACGGTAGTGTCACACATACCTCATGCTTTAGAGTTTGATTGGTGAAGCAGAGGGCTGACACGGTCATCCGTGTCATGGGACACGGCCGTGTCACCAATCCACGCAGAAAAATTCTAATTTTGGGCTTTTGGATCTGTCACTCAAGTGAGAATATTTCTGAATTTTCAGAAAGGAATGATTGCTGGAAGGATATTTAATCACTTTTTGGGAGAATGAGAAGGGGACTTTTGGCTTAAAAATCGTAAAAGAGAGGAAGAACACAATAGAGGCTCAAGGGTTCCGGAACAAAGAGATCTTCAAGAGCATCCACAATTGAAGATCAATTCACAATAGTTATCTTGTAATGTCTTTATCATTGAATATTGTTATTTTGAATATTTCTATGAGTAGCTAAACCTATTTATGTTAGGGGGATGTCCCTGAATCGCTTTTATGTAATGAATCGAATTACCGTTGCTTTATGAATTTGAAGTTTATATTCAAAGTGTCTAATGCTTCTTTCTATCGGAAAATAGAATTTTGATATACGGTTAAGGTTAGGTCGAAAAAATCACCTTAACGCTTTTTTGAATAATAACATTACCGTTAAATCGCTTAGGAATAAGGGTTTAACAATAGTGATAATTTAATTCTCGATTATATTCACAAGGTGCTTGATATCAATTTTAGTTGTTAAGGGATTAAAACCTAATTTGAGTATAAAATTTTTTTCCGCTAAGGAATTAGGGAAAATAACTCTTAAGAATCGATACTTATTCATAATAACAAATCTTTCATAAAATAGTGGTTACATGAATTACAATGCGGTTCACACATCTATCCTAACATGTCTTCTCATACTATTTACAAAATCGGTTTTACATTCTGTTTATTTTAGTTATTGTCATTTTATTTTACTCATCTCAACCAATCCTATATGCTCTTTTGTTCAATTGAGTTCCAGTGATAACTTATATTGCCACAGTAGTCCTCGAGATCGATACTTAGGGAATCTCCACTTTTATTACTACATCGGTAAAAATTAGTACACTTGTTATTTTTCCGATCAAGTTTTTGGCGCCGTTACCGGGGATTGCCAAAATATAAGTTGAATAATAATTCAATTGAATTTTTGTTGCTCCGCAACCAAAAAATTTATTTTTTGTTATTTGATTTGCTCGTTACTAATATTCATCTGATCTTTGTATGCGAGGTAAGGCTTCAGCTGAATTTATTTTTGACGCAGAACCGGAACGATCATTGCGAGCTAGACTCCGAAAATCTAGACAAGAAAGACTAGAAGCGACATAAGAGACACTGATAGTTTCTGAGTTTGAACAAGTGGAAACTAATTCAATTCATTCGAAGCAGTCAGATTCAGATACTAAAACTATGGCAACTGATCCACCTTCTGTGGAAAGACTTCTAGGTTATTATGGAAGAGAAAATGCACCACTTGGTCGGGTGATAATCGTAAATCAACCGATCAATGTTGCTCACTTTCAATTACACCCTTCAACTATAAGGTAGCTCAAGAGGAGACCTTTTTCTGGAAAAATCAATGAAGATGCAAATAAGCATTTACAGAGGTTTCTCACTATGACAACATCACTGAAAATTGAGGGGAATTCTAAGGAAGCTAAAAATCTAGTAATGTTTCCATTTATTTTGTCAGAAGAGGCTGAAGAGTGGTTCTACTCTTTACCTGTTGGAAGCATTACGACATGGGAAAAAATAGAGACAACCTTCCTCAACGAGTATTTTCCTGCTTCTGTGTGCATCCGCAAGAGATATGATATAGTGAATTTTAAATAGAAAGAAGAAGAGTCACCTGGAGATGCATATAAAAGGTTTAAACGACTATTGGTTGCATGTCCTACTCACAACATGGATGGGATGGAACAAATGCAAAATTTTCTAAATGGCCTCAGAATGAAGACAAAGCAACTCATTGATATAACTTCCGGTGGCTCATCTAACTTTACAACAGCCACTGGTCTTAAGAAAATCATCGACTCCATTGCAGAAAATGAACATTTGGAGCTTTATGAATGTAGTGTTAGCCAACCCGAAGGGATACTGGATTTTAAGCTGGCCAATCAAGTTGTTAAAATGGAAGAATAAATTGTAGTTAAAGTAGAGAGAACACTAAAGAAAATGGCTATCGATACTAAGACTGTGGCACATGTTCAATCGATTCAACCTATTTAACCGGTTAGTTGTGAAATTTGCAGAGGACCTCATTTCTCCATGCACTGTGTCGCAACTGCACAACAGGTAGAAGAAATCAATTTGTTGAAGCAAAACAATCCTTACTCGAATACTTATAATCCAGATTGGAAGAATCATCCGAATTTTTCCTGGAAAGATCAACAAGGGAATGTTCAAAAGCAGGGACCCGGTCAATATCAGAACCCACCACATAAACAACAATATCAACCTCAGCAACAACAATATCAACCTCAGTAACAACAGTATCAACCTCAGCAGCAGCAACCTTATCAACAGCCATATCAACAAATTCAACAACAATTTCAACAACAGGGGCCAAGGAAAGTTGATTAGGAATTTGCCATTAAAAAGATAGCCGCTCAAAGTTCTCAATTCCAAGAAGAGACCCGAAGCAATCTAAAGAACACATGTGCTTCAATAAAGAATCTTTAAATACAAATGAGTCAGATAGCACAATAACTTGCGGGCTCTCAACCACAGGGTGCCTTGCCAAGTGCTACGGTTACTAATCTAAGAGACAATAATCATGTGAATGATGTGATCACTAGGAGTGGTAAGTCAAAAGAAGTGACTGGAAAAAAAATTCTGAAGAAGAAGACCAATTAATTAAAGTTGACTTAGAGATTAAGCAAACTGAGGTTGAAAGTGAAGAAGTTGTTGTACCTGAACAAGTGGTCAAACAAAAGGTCACTAGCCAAAGCCGGCCGTCAAACTTCCTTTTCCTACAAGAAACAAGAAGAAGGGGCAGCATGAGAAAAACTTTGAGAAATTCTTAGAGATGTTCAAAACGTTCGAGCTTAACATTACTTTCTTGGAGGCACTTGAGAAAATGCCTACTTATGCCAAGTTCATGAAAGATATCATCTCAAAGAAAAGAACCATCGATACCGACCTGATTATTCTAACCGAAACTTGTAGTGCTATTTTGCAGGGTATGAAGATTCTGGTGAAGAAGAAGGATCGAGGTTCTGTCACTATCCCTTGCACTATTGGGGATAAATCTTTTAAAAAGGCTCTTATTGATTTGGGAGCAAGCGTTAGTCTTATGCCATTATCTATCTACAAGAAATTGCGAATTGGTAATATGCAAGATACAAGGATGACACTCCAATTTGCCGATCATTATGTGAAGAGACCTTATGGAATAGTGGAAGATGTTTTGGTAAAAATTGACAAGTTCGTGTTCCCGGTAGATTTTGTTATTCTAGAGATGCCAGAAGAGGAGGAGATTTCTCTCATTCTTGGTAGACCATTTTTAGAGACTGAGAGATGTTTAATAGACATAAAGGAGGGTACCATGTCTCTGAAATTCTATGATGAAGAGTTGAAAATTGATGTGCGGAACACTATGAAGTATAAGGATGATATTGCCACAAGTCAACATATTGAGGTAATTAATCATGTTGCTAATGTAAATTCTTTGAAGACACAACAACTACCTTTGGAAAAATTGTTAAGCTTATCAATTTTTGAAGAAATTGAAGAGGTTGATGAAAAATAGAGAGAAGCATTAGCTATGATGGATGAAATTCCATCTTTCAAGGGATCTCGACCAACCCAGTGGGAAGATTTAAAGCAACCTTCAACGGAGAAGAAGGAAGATGAACCTAAGAAGGGGTCTAAGTTGAAATAATTATTGAAGAACCTCAAATATGTTTTCCTTGACACCGACAGTGATGCCCGACTATAATAAGTTTCAATCTTGAAATTCTCCAGGAGGATAAGCTTGTCAATGTTCTCAAGAAACACAAAAGTGCTATTGGATGGTCGATTGAAGATTTGAAGGGGATTAGTTATACGCTTTGCATGCACAAAATTCTCATGGAATATGATCATAAACCGGTTGTCCAACCCCAAAGACAACTAAATCCCGCCATGAAAGAGGTGGTCAGAAAAGAAGTAGTGAAGTTGTTAGATGCTGGGATGATTTATCCTATATCTGATAGTTCTTGGGGGAGTCATGTACACGTGGTACCAAAGAAGGGAGGAACTACTGAGATCAAGAATGAGAAAAATGAGTTGATCCGTACGAGGACACTTACAGGATGGCGAGTCTATATCGATTATAGAAGATTGAACCTTGCTACGAGAAAGGATCATTTTCCCATACCATTCATTGACTAGATTTTGGAAAGGTTGGCCGGTCATGAGTACTATTGTTTCCTCGATGGTTGCTCGGGGTATAATCAGATAGTTGTTGCACCAGAAGATCAAGAAAAGACCGTGTTTACATGCCCCTTTGGTATCTTTGCCTACAGAAGGATGCCATTTGGGTTATGTAATGCTCCGGCCACATTTCAAAGATGCATGCAATCTATTTTTGCCGATATGCTTGAAAAGCATATGGAAGTCTTCATGGACGACTTCTCGATTTTTGGTAAGTCTTTTGATAACTGTTTAACTAACCTTGCTCGTGTTTTAGAAAGATGCCAATAGACCAACTTAATTCTAAATTGGGAGAAGTGTCACTTCATGGTGCACGAAGGCATAGTCTTGGGTCATAAAATCTCCCACAAGGGAATAGAAGTTGACCAAACAATGATTGAAGTTATATCAAAGCTTCCACCTCCAGTGAACGAAAAAGGTATTAGAAGTTTCTTAGGCCATGCGGGTTTCTACCGCCGGTTCATAAGAGAATTTTTTTTAAATAGCCAAGCCTCTAACCACTCTTTTGGTTAAGGATAGATCTTTTTATTTTGATAAGGAGTGTGCTGATGCTTTTGTGACCCTGAGAAATAAATTAGTGTCGACACCTATTGTTATTGCCCCCGACTGATCTCTTCCATTCGAGATAGTGTGTGATGCTAGCCACATTGCAGTAGGGGCCATTCTTGGACAGAGAAAAGATAAGCTTTTGCATGTCATCTGCTACGCTAGTCATTTGTTGAACCCTGCACAAATGAATTACACAACTACCGAAAAGGAGTTGTTGGCTGTGGTGTATGCCTTTGATAAATTCAGGCAATATTTGTTGGGTTCAAAAGTTATTGTTTATACTGACCATGCTGCGTTGAAGTATCTTTTTGCTAAGCAGGATTCCAAGCCAAGACTCGTGAGATGGATTTTACTCCTTCAAGAGTTTGATGTGGAGATTCGTGACAAGAGAGGGTGTGAAAATATTGTTGCTGATCACCTCTCTCGGATGTCACCTATTGAAGAAATAGAGGACAAACGTCCAATAAAGGATGCATTTGATGATGAACACATCCTTGATGTTATTGGTGTCCCGTGGTTTACAGATTATGCAAACTATTTAGTAGGTGGTATCATTCCCGATGATTTTGACTCTAACCGGAAGAAAAGGTTTGTTCATGATTGCAGGTTTTACTTGTGGGATGATCCGTTTTTGTATAAAAGAGGAGTGGATGGCTTGATTAGAAGGTTTGTACCTGAAGAAGAACAGGAAGATATGTTGAAAGCATGCCATGCTTCAGAATACAGAGGATATTTTAATGGTGATAAAACCGCAGCTAAAGTCCTCTAATAAGGGTTATATTGGCCATTATTGTTTAAGGATGCCCAAGAGATGGTTAGAGAGTGTGACAAGTGTCAGAGGACGAGGAATATATCTAAAAGAAATCAGATGTCCCAGAATTCTATGTTGGAAGTTGAGTTGTTCGATGTTTGGGGAATAGATTTCATGGGACCATTTCCCCCATCACTCGGAAAGAATTATATCTTAGTGGCGGTGGACTATGTGTCTAAATGGGTTGAAGCAGTAGCATTACCAACTAATGATGCCATGGTGGTAGTAAAGTTTTTGAAAGAAAATATCTTTGCCCGATATGGAGTGCTGAGAGCACTAATAAGTGATGAATGAACACATTTCCTAAATCACCTCATGGAAAGGTTACTCCAGAAGTACAATGTGAAACATCGGATAGCTACAACATATCATCCTCAAACAAGTGGTCAGGTGGAGGTTTCGAACAGGAAGCTTAAACAAATACTTGAAAAGACAGCGAGTTCCTCTAAAAAAGATTGGGCAATTAAGCTTGATGATGCACTATGGGCTTATCGAACGGCTTTCAAAATGCCAATCGATATGTCACCCTATCAACTAGTCTATGGTAAGGCATGCCATTTGCCTTAGGAGTTAGAACACAAGGCATTCTAGGAATCGAAGTTTCTTAATATGGATCTATCTCAAGCCGGGAGTTCTAGAATTCTTCAACTCCATGAGCTGGAAGAATTTAGAAACCGCGCCTATGAGAATGCCAAAATCTATAAAGAGCAAACTAAGAAATGGCATGATGGAAAGATCCAAAGGAAGGAATTCTAGGAAGGTCAGCAGGTTCTATTGTATAATTCCAGGCAAAAACTTTTCCCTGGAAAATTGAGGTCGAAATGGTCAGGACCGTTCACGGTTCACAAAGTATTTCCACATGGAGCTATACAGCTTACGAATCAAATGAATGGGGATACTTTTAAGGTAAATGAGCATAGACTTAAACCATATTACCAGGGCCAACAGATTGGACCAATTGAAGTTGTTCGTTTCAGAGGATGAGATGGACGACCGTCGAGCCATGTGACATTAAACGAAGCGCTTCGTTGAAGGCAATCCACACTTTTATTTATAACTGTTTTGTTTGTTTTGGTTTTGTTTTAAGTTTTTAGATACAAACAGTGTTTCCCTTAAGGCATAACAGGAGTGTAGAGGAAAATATAAAAGTTGTCACAAAAACATGAAAAAAAACAAGATTTCAGTGCACAACGGGGGGGTCTAACACAGTCACCCGTGTTAGCCTCTCTGAATGAAAAGTGGTAAAAATGTGAAATATCAAGTTTGGGGTGTCAGAGGGCTGACACGGGCACCCGTGTCATGGGACACGGTCGTGTCAGGCACCCTAAAGGTTTGAAAATCAAAATTTGAAAAATTGGGGAATGGGGCATCTTAGTAGCGTGACACGGCGTTGCACCCCAAAATTTTCCCACCCATTTTAACCTAAAGGAGGTTTCACACCCCATTCATGTGCATATTTCATTTAGGTCACTCATTCAATACGTTCATTCATACCATTGTCATTATCCAAAAATAAACAAGAAAAGGGCCCTGTGGAAAAGATTTCTTGATTAAAAAGAGAGGATCTGAGGTCTAATTGTGTGGAATCATCTCCATTGAAGTTCTCCTGAAATTAGGGTTTCACAATCTTCAAATCAAGGCATTGATTGGAGGATGTAAGCTTGAGGTTCATCTAGTCTTCCCAAATTAGGGTTTTTGACCAAAGTCAACGCAATTGACTTTTTGGTCAACATTTAATCAGGAGTTGATTTTTATAGTGTGAAAGAGCATGGGGTTCATGTGGAAGTGTTCAGTTGATTTTCATTGGTTGGAAAATGATTGAAGTTGAATTGGAAGTTGATTAATCAGGAAAATTCATCTGAGACTGAAAAAGTCAAACAGTTGACTTTTTGCAGTTTTGGTAAAAAATCAGGTCAACTCTCATCAAAAGTCAAAGAAATAGAAGAAATCAAGATTTTATCAAAAGTTACTAAAAATGGAAGGTAGTTAATTTGGGAAATTCCCAAAAGAGGAAAATAAAAAGACTTAGAAAATATTTGAGAGTTTTAAGGTTGGTTGAGCAGTCAACTTCATGACCAGTTTACACGTGGCTAGAGAAAGAATTTTGGGAAAAGTTTAACATCAAAGTCGTTCCTCTCATGGAGGAGAACAACTTTGTAGTTAGAGGGTTTTTCATTTGAGGCCATAATCAAGAGTTATAAAGATTGGAAATTGGAAGATCCAAACTGATCCACGTCACGTTGCCAGCCAAAGATCTTGCCCAGCGCAGGAAAATCATCAAACACCTTTCGTACCATCTTTAAGGCAATGTTTGGAGGATTACAAGCATCTCATTGATCCAAATTTAGTATCAATCTCATTTCCTCCATGTCCCTTTTCAACTTGTACAAGAATCAAAGCTTTTGGTTATGTGTGGAGCAAGGTGTGAGATCCCAAAGTCATGTACACGAACACTGCATATGGGTTGGCTAGAACTAGTCACGCACGCAGGGGAAGCAAAGGTAGACTATATGGTTGCAAGGCAATTTTGAAAGGGTTATGGGCTTCGTATCTTGATAATCTCAACATCAAACATGTTCACCTATATGTCCTCTCCACATTCATATATAATTGAATGGATTGGTGACCTAGGGCTAGAGATCCAATGGCATAAAATAGGTGTTGTTAGTTCTCTAGTTTTAGAGTTGGCTTAATTTTTGTAAAACAAATAAAAGAAATTGTATGTATAAATATATAAGAACAACATGTACAACAAAGAGTCCCACTGGAATGATAGAATATGTTACGTTGGAGCAATTCAACATCTGGAATAACATGTCACATGGGATGTTACGACATCATGTCGAGCTGAAGTGAAGAATTAAATCTATGTGATTTAATTATAACAGAAGATTGCAGAATATTTAGGGAAATTGTGCAAATCAAATAAAGGCGTGATATATTATATGACAGGTCTGAAGAATCAATATGAAGATTTGAAGAATCATTCAGACAAATCAAATCAGAATATTGAAGATTATATAGTTTCTAATGATAGAGATATTCTTGGAAACTAACAAATTGAAGACCTTGATTGTAGCAGAAGTTACTACAATATTGTAACAACAAATCTACTGTGATTGAAGGTCCAAGTCCAGTTGGGTATAGGTTATAAATAGAACATTATGTAACCTAGAAAAAGAAGGAAGCTTTGAAGTAACTCCAGGTTCGTGGTCATATTCAAGGTTCTTGGCTAGGGATTATCATGGAAGTGTGTCTTCCAAACTTTTAGATATTTGGGATTAGAAGAAGATGGATATTAGGCCGTTGCTACATCTCTTGGGACTGGAGAACTGTACAATATCATTGCGATGATTGGAATTGGGATGGGGATATTCCATATCTAGGGAGGACCTAGGTAGAAGGGTCATTGGGTAGAGATTAAATGAGGGGTTATCTTGGGACTAGTTTAACTCTAAATTAATACTGTTGATAGTTGACTTCATTCTTGTCTTGGTATGCCCCCAGAGCAGGTGTGATTTCACCGAACTAGGTTAACAATTTCTGCTGTCTTTTATCTTTTTGTTTGGCATAATTCTGTGTATATTCTTTGCTGATGACTTTGGACAAATCACATGTCTTGACATCTTTCTCGGCATCTGGATCTATTATGCCAGAATTTCAATTGGTATCTGAGCAGGTATCCTGTTCTATCTCTGGATGAGATCTTGGGAAGATACTTTCAGGTTCGGCAAGGAAGACTTGTGATGAGAAGATGTGTTGATCGTTGATGCGTACATGGTCCCTAGAAGTGGAGGATGGACTGTGTTGAGCATCAAGTGTAACACCCCAATTCTACCCACGAAATTTAAATAAAATCAGAGTATAAAAATTCACAAATGAAACAATTGAGGTATCACATATTCATTCTCAAAGACAAATCACCTCGTCGCATAAAGCGGATACATAGCATTCACAAATACGGAAGGACTAAAAACATCAAATAATAGTCTTTAACATGAATTAACGTCCATAGAAGTGCAACGGAAACTCAACAATTAGTTCAAGATTTCATAGCATCTTAATTCAACAATTAAAGCACTTTAAAGCGACAATCTCAAACAAATAACTCAAGTGTATGCCAAAACATAAAAATCCAAAAGCAAGTAAATCAACTCGTTCGTCCCCCCGAGTGCTACGTATCAGAGTGACAACGACTCAAGACCAACTCGGCTAAACTCCTCTCAATGCGAATCACCTGCACGTTACCAATATAAAGGCAACGGCGAAATAAAGAAAGGGTGAGATATCAATTCATATAATTGAGCGCATGATAAATTATATATTAGAAATTAGACATATTCGGTTAATCGCATTCACAAGTATTGATATTCTCATATTATTCACCAAGTCATTAATTCACAATTCAAATACTTCTGTCATATAACAAGTCACAAAATTACAATCACAATATAGTCACAAAACGTCACAATGTATAAATCACATAAGACACATGGGACATGACTCATGTATATGCATGTGGTACCAATCGGAGCTTCAGCTCCCGTCACCAATTGCCATTTGGCCCGTCATGTTTGCCATAGTTTTCAGGCCATCATGTTTGCCATAGTTTTCAGGCCGTCATGTTTGCCATAGTTTTCAGGCCGTCACAGAGTATATGCAAATGTATGTGACTCGATGAACCGAACATCACACAACATCATCATCATCATTTACTTCACAAAATATTCATCACAAGGCACACGCCCATATCAAAATTATCATTATTAACTCAAGTAATAACACTCACACATTTTACGACAACATCACGTAAACAATGGAACAATTCCGGCAATTCATCAAATCAACAAACGATACCATTAGCAAAAGAATTACAAAGATATTCACAACAATCACATTCACGGTCAAATCCGCAAGGTACCGTAATTTATCGCTAAACCGAATAGTTAATCAAAGTTCTATTTGTTCTAATAAATAGGCTTATTAAAAATTAATTCAACTATTAATTTAATCAACCAATTAATATTACAATTTCGACAAAAGAACACCACCACGTTAATGTACTAATTAAGCTTAGCTACCACGTCAATTTTCATCCAATTCCGGACAACTAAATATACCGCTTAATTCGGCTATTTCGGTTAAACGGGACTGTTTTGCATTCCTAATACTATTCTATTATTTCTATTTTATATATATATATATATATATATATATATATATATATATATATATATATATATATATATATATATATATATATATATATATTGTTTCATGTTCTGTTGCATCAATATATATAATATATCTTTGTTTATCAACTAACCAAATGCACATACATGGAAAAACAGAAAGAAAATTTAAAAGAAAACAGCACTAGCAAGACAACAATTTGTAGCGCAGTATGGAAAGTGTCACTCGCTAATAACCTTACTACTTACTGTTTATCAATTCAATCATATTATATTAATTTATATATCATGTATTAAGCCATTCACTCTATTATTAAATTAATAAGCATGGAACAAGCATCAGTATTTTATTGCAAATAGTGAACAAGAACAAAACAGAGACAAAACAAAACAAGGAACAAGCGCCGCTGTCATGACTAGTTACTTAATTTCATAGTTTCTTTTGTCCTTCGATATACAGTACTTAACAACAACCATAGCAACTGCATGTATTAGATTTTCTATCTGTCAACAACGATAAACAGGGTCCCCACGGCAAAGCAAAACCTAAATCCCCAATTCCCACATATAATTTCTCATAAACCCCATTATAGAAAGGAAAACCCCACCCTTACCTTGGATTGAGTGCAGCTCTAATGGATTCTTGGAGAAATTTGGAGAAAATAGCTCTTGAATAGAATCCCTCTTTGGCCTCCTTCTTCCCTCTAAAACCCTAGTTTTCTTTCTTTCTCCCAAATGACTCTATTTCTTTTTCTGGTTTCTCTACACTAACTTAAACCCCTTTCTTCACTAAAAACCTTTTTTTTTTTTATGACATTGGGCTTAATAAATAACACCACAATTCTATTCTTCCTTTAAATAAAATAACCCAATATTCTCCTTAACATAAAATAAATAAGTTAAATTACTACTTCTAATAATTTTCCACTATTATTCTATTAAAACAAAATATTCAATTATTTAATATACCGGTTAATACTCAATAACTAATATTTACGGTCTAATCTCAAATACTCAGAAAATTCCCAAAACGCTACATATTAGCTTATTAATATTTTTGATACTAAAAATATTAAAATTTCTGATTAAATGTCGATCCGCTATCCCGAACTAATACCGACTAAATCGCTTAAAACGCAAAAATTCAATAAACATCACAAACGTCTAAATTAAACGAATAGATAAATTTCCGGGCGTTACATCAAGGGCATTGGTATGTCCAAATAAGGGTTTGATTTATTTTCAAACTCAAGGTTGTTTTGCCGGTGTGTGGGATGTGATTAGTAGGTACAAAACGTTGTGCCTAGAAGATGATAAGGAACTGTTGGAAATTCTGTTGCATGGTATCTCTTTCAAACGTGGTTCTTTTCAGCATTAGGGTTTGATCTCCTCAGAAACTACACTCATGAAGGGGTATGAACAATGATGAATCAATCAAAGGAGCCAACGATACTTGAGTTCTAGGTCTCAGGTCAACTCATAAATGCACTTTTGCATGGCTGATAGGTTGCTTTTTTAAGAAACATGGATAAAGATTGAAACCATACAGGCTGGTCTCAACTAGAATCTCCATATCTCTTGACTCCTTTCACGAAGTAACTCTAAATCTGGCTATTTGAGGATAGCTAGAGCATTTGTATTAGGGTTGTTCAAGGGATGATATATTATCCACAACACGAAGTTCAGATGTATAGAAGGAACAGATGTTCTATGACATGTTAGAACATTACTTCAGCAAGTATGCAGCTACTGGCTGAAGAACAGATGTTTTGGGTGCTAAACAAGATGTTTTGATTATTTTTGTTTAGAACCTGCTCTTGACCTGGTAGAGGAGACATCTGAATTGTACCAAGTGTTGATCAGCACATGATCAACAGGTTGTATATCTGTGTGTCAATTTATTTCTGGCCAAGGTATGAAAGTGTACATTAGTAGAGCTCTTGAAGAACTCATAAAGGCATCACCTCCGAAGCCCTTATGAAGGATAAGCTCATAACTGAAGGACTCTTTGGATCTAGGAAACCAGATGGATTAAATTAGAGCTGTCAAAATGGGCTGAAGCCCATGGGCCGGCCTATCAGGCCCGAAAATAGTTAGGGCTTGGGCCTTATTTTTCGAGCCCATTTACATCCGGGCCTTTTTAAGTCCGACCTTAAAAAGCCCTAAAAAATATGGGTCGGCCCGTATGGGCCATGAGTAGCCCGCCAGCCAGAAAAAAAATTAAATTTTTTAATATAATTAGAAATTATTCTTTCCTAATTCATAAAGGTATGCTATAAACAATTTGCGTCTTATGTATTTTAGTTTTTTTTGGTATTATAAAGGTATAAATATCAAACAAAAGTTGATGGTTTGACTTAATTTCAAACTAAAAGGTTTCATCATAATATAATTATGTAGATAGTATAGAAAAGACACCATGATTTATTCTAATTAAAAATAAGGTTGAAATGAGATTTAAAAAGTTTTGATATAATTTTTATGGCAGGATAGAGTTAGTACAAATCATATATATAACAATTTGCTATAAAATAATATCCCATTAATCTAATTATAATTGTTATAAAATTTTATAACAGTCTGTTGTTATGATTGTTATAAAATTATAATTGTCATGAATATTTATATCTTAAAATTTGTTGGAACAAGTTATTTAATTTTGTGTGCTACATTGGATAATTTCTAATGTATTTTGAATAGTTGAAATTAAGTTAATATGTTGTTTTACATTTTAATTGTAACTTATATAGATTATTAAGAAATCGTAATTTTAGATATGAAAATTAATATATATATATATATATATATATATATATATATATATAAGTATTATTGCATGCAATTGCATGATTTTTAGAAAAATAAGGAGAAAATTTTGTTTTTTTAGAAATAAGTCCGTTTAGGGCCAGGGCCCATTTAGGTCCGGGTAGCCCGCAGCCCAGACAGGGTTGGGCCTAGGTAGTAAAAATAGAGTCCATTTAAATATGGGCTTTTTGGGCCGGCCCGTTTAGGGCCGGATAGCCCATTTTGACAGCATTAATTCAACATACTATTGATCAAAAGTCTTCAAATATCAACAGCTATTATGATGTCAAGACATCATTTATAACATGAATAACTTCACTTAGAAGTCAGTCACAATACCTTTTCTGAACCGGTATAAAACCATGATAAATGCTTAGCTCCCAACAGAATATTTATCCTTTCGTCATACCTTGCTCATCTGAGGTAGTTTATACTTTGTTGACTATTTTCTGCACCTCGTTCTACTCGGGATGAATCTGAAACAAGTTCTCACAGCATACAGCTCCACATAATAGCAGTCTGTTTAGTAGATACTTCACACAGCCTCCTAGTGATCATCCTTGAGTTCTTGCTTTGTGATCCTTGGGCAACAATAACCTTCTGCACTTATAAAAGAGATCCCTTCTATAAGGTAACTGGAACAACCACTCCCCCTTGCATCTGAAAGAGACTGAATTATTCATCCAAGATGATACTCTAGCTTGCAGACACCTATCAACCACCTGTCTCGGGTTGATACTTTGATACGACAAATGATCCTTTATGACAGGAACCGTTTATCAACACAACAAGAGTCCAATGTTCTCTTATACTTAATCAGGGAATCAAGTTAGAGTAGACAACCTCTATTCTGTTGACGAATCTGCAGCACCCCTTTGAGGAAGATAAATCCTCAGGACTAGAGCTGTCAAAATGGGCTACCCGGCCCTAAACGAGCCGGCCCATGCGGGCATCGGGCTTTTTCGGGCCGGGCCCAAAAAACCCATATTTAAATGGGCTCTATTTTTACTACCAAGACCCAACCCTGTCTGGGCTGCGGGCTACCCGACCCTAAATGGGCCCTGGCCCTAAACGGGCATATTTCTAAAAAAACAAAATTTTCTCCTTATTTTTCTAAAAATCATGCAATTGCATGCAATAATATATATATATATATATATATATATATATATATATATATATATATATATATATATATATATATATATATATATATATATATATATATATATATATATATATATATATATATATATATATATATATAAATTCTCTTATCTAAAATTACGATTTCTTAATAATCTATATGAGTTAGAATTAAAATGTAAAACAACATATTAACTTAATTTCAACTTTTCAAAATATATTAGAAATTATCCAATGTAGCACACAAAATTAAATAACTTGTTCCAACAAATTTTAAGATATAAATATTCATGACAATTATAATTTTATAACAATCATAACAACATACTGTTATAAAATTTTATAACAATTATAATTAGATTAACGGGATATTATTTTATAGCAAATTGTTATATATATGATTTGTACTAACTCTATCCTATCATACAAATTATATCAAAACTTTTTAAATCTCATTTCAACCTTATATTTAATTAGAATAAATCATGGTGTCTTTTCTATACTATCTACATAATTATATTAGGATGAAACCTTTTAGTTTAAAATTAAGTCAAACCATCAACTTTTGTTTGATATCAGGGCCGGTTTTGGGCCCGTGCAACCAGGCTCATTGCACAGGGCCTCCAAATTATGGGGGCCTCAATTTTTTTTTATAATCATAAATGTTTAGTTATATTATATATAAAACTTGTGCGGATCATTCACTAAGATCTACTTAGTAGTGCAGCGGAAATTGGCCCAAATTTTGATGACAAGGTCAGCAGTTCGAACCATGGAGATCAGTTTCTTATTTAAATGCATTACTTTACAAAAAGTGCCAATTTTTTATTTAAATGCATCACTTTACAAAAAGTGCCAAAATAATTGAACCCGTGTGGTCTGCATTCATCAAATCTAATCATATGCAACAACAACTATTAAGGTGAATTCTTATTTACCCATCTCAAAAAGTTGGGTAAAGTTACCTTCAATGTAAAATGTCTTGGGAATAACAAACAATTGTATTATTTTATAATTAATCAATACTACACTAAGAAAAGTAATGCCTCTGTTAATTACATCCTAATCCCATATTAATCCATAGATTACTTTCATTTTAGGGCTAAATCAGTCATTACGGGATTATTAATTTTAATTATTTTTTAACTTCCCATTAATGATATTTTGCCATCTTAAACGACATCAATACTATACTAAGAAAAGTAATGCCTCTGTTAATTACATCCTAATCCCATATTAATCCATAGATTACTTTCATTTTAGGGCTAAATCAGTCATTACGGGATTATTAATTTTAATTATTTTTTAACTTCCCATTAATGATATTTTGCCATCTTAAACGACACAATTGGTTAACGTTCTTCATAGAATCCCATACCCTACCTTTTCATTTATTAACATCCTGGTTTTCTTCTTCCCAAACACGCCTAATCAATATTTTCCACTTTCCAATGAAGCATGCTTGCCGATATCCACATCTAATGAGGCGGCTAAGTTCAACGATCCAATCTTCTTCTATGGCGGTTTCACAAAACCCTTTCTCTTCCAAATGCAAAAACAGTTCAACGATCCAATCTTCTTCTACAACGGTTTCACAAAACCCGTTCAATCGATGAATCTCGCTGCAAATTAAAGCTCTTTCACGGGGAGCAATTTGATAATCTATGCTTTGACTTCGCTAATTAGAATAGCAATTTGTGAGATTTGATTCACGTTCTCTGTACGGTCCATTGCCCTATCATATTCTTCTTCATCATCTATATTAATTCAAACAGTCCTAAACCCTTACATATACCATTGCCCTCACTCATCAATATTCCAACATTTCTCAGCAACATGTGTGCAGAGCCGATTTTGTTGGTGGTGATGGATTCCAAAGTTAATAGTTATTTTAGGGTTCTTTGTGATATTTGTGTATTTTAGGATTCTTTGTGATATTTGTGTATTTTAGGGTTCTTCTTCAGATTTGTTCTTCGCCTTACTTTTCAACTCTGTGCCATTCAATTCAATATCCAAACGCATTATGTAACACGGTGAACTGACTTTTTATTGATCGGAATGTCACGGTAAGCAAGAGTCGCCACCGACTTTTATTTTATCCAAACTATATTCGGAAAGGCAAAAAGAAACAGAAAAAAAACCTTTTAAAAGAAATCTAAGTTCGGGGGTAATTTATGCAAAGGGAAGGTGTAAGGCACCCTTTGCATCCATGGTTTTCCATGGGCTCTTAATTGCTTTGCTTGCTCGTTTGTTTAGAAAAAAGTAGATGAAAGAGATAGGGACTTTAGCTCGTAAATGAGCGTTGCCCTTTTGAAAAATTATGAGAAAGAATATAATAAAAAGGTTTGAGCATTGCAAGGCAATTAGGGGCAATTACCTTAAACTCAGATGATAGGTCTCTTTTTAGCCTTTCAGAATGAAAGGGTCTATCCTTGCCATAAGAGGGCAGGAAGCCTTTCGTTTGGAGGTTGAAGGGTCATCGAAGTATCCTTTGCCATAGGACTGTCCCCTGCCATAAAGGGGCAGGTAGTCTAAGGCAAGGATCAGAATAAGCCATTTTTCGTAGGCAGCCAGAAGATACCTCAGCCTTTTTCCATAGGCAACACCCGAGGGTCGAGGTCATTTGTGTATCGAAGGCAGCATCATTAGGGTCGTGACCTTTTTATCGAGGCAACATGGCTGAGGTATCCCCGAATTCGAGGGACGAGGCTTATTCTGCAAAAACACAAAGGCAACAGGCAACAGGCAACAAGGCAACAAAGAGGTTACCCCAAAAGGCGTGCGTGTGTGCACCAATCATGTGATTCAATTCAGATTATATTATCTTGTGTTTAGTTATTCTAATTGATTCAGAGTTGCACTCCCTAAATTACTAACCACGCAGTACATAATAATATAAAACAATAAAGGGGGCGGGAAATTGTAACCAGCGGAGGAGAGGGGAATTGTAACCAGCGGATATAAAAATAAAAGGCAAAAAGGTTTAACACAAGTAATAATTGAAAATAGAGTTTAGGGTTACCAATACTCGTAGCTTTGGCAGTCGACAACCCCTGAAAATTGGAAAAGAAAGAATAAACGGAGGGGTGAGTACATTATCGGTTCGGAGGCAAACGAGGTTAACCCTAAAAAAAACAAAAGAATAAAGAATTTAAAATTAAATGAATGAAGAGTACTTAGCTTGGCATTTATTCTGGCAGGGTTGGTGGGCAAAGGTTTGCCTGAAGCATTGACTCTGACCATTAGAACAGACAAGGAACAAGGCGTGAGTGTATTATTAATTCGAAGATAATCAGGGTTAATGTAAATAAAATGAAAGAGAAATAAACTAATAATGAACAAATAGGGAATACTTAGCTTTGATTCGAATTTGATCTGATATGGTTGTTAGGCGCCTTTAGGATTGACCCTGAAACCAGGCAGAAAATAGGTGAAGGCAAAGCAAACCCTAAAAGTAAATTAATTTAAGTATAATTAAAGTTAAACAGAATAGAACACTTATCTTTGAGGTTTGTTGAAGGCGCGCGTTCGGGACGAATCATGTTGCTAACCCTGAAAAGGCACAGAAGAAGAAGATTTTTTAGTGTAGGGTAGACCCTAATTAGGATTCAAATTCTCTATAATGACAAATTGATTTAATTAATTATTGGTCTTGCGACCTAATTAATTAAATCGGAATAAAGAAATTAAATTGAGTGTAAAAAATAATTTTTATGAAATTTTTTGGAGTTAAAATAACGTAAATATGACTTTTAAAGTGATTAAACAATTAAATATAAATTAAAAAATAATTTAAATAAAATAACATTAAAATAAAATAATAATAATTATTATGATATATAAAAAAAAGTTATTAGAAAATTAAATAAAATTTTCTTTAGTAAAAGCAAATAAAACAAAACAAAATATGTATATATATGTGGATATATAAATAAAAGGATTTGTGTAATTAAAAATAAATAAAAAAAAATAGAAAACTTAGCTGGTCTGATTCGGTGTGACGCGCGCGTGGATTCCATGGTGCACCTGCAGCTGGCTTGCGTTAGATCTGCATGCTTGATGAGATAAATGGCCCAGATGGTGAAGGCACACGCTAACGGGTACATCTTAATGCACTGGATCTTGACAGCACCCATGACTTTTGCGCGCGCGCGTTTTGAATGGGACCAATGACTGGCTGCCACGCAGTCATCCCTAACCTCCGTCCATTGCCAAAACCAGGCTTTTACCTACGGTTTGCCTGTTCCGTTGCCATAGCCCCTGCAAATTTACGAATGCACCAAAACAGAAAAAAACATTTCGCGAGGCCATGAACATGATCGTCCAGACCTCACGAACTCAACCACGCCTTTGGCTACGTCTAATTTTACCTGTATTGAGAACCCCTAAAACGAACCCTAATTTTCGACAATGGCGTATTGCTCGTGATAGCATAAGAACACACCAAACTCTCCAGAAATAACAAGCAGATTATTATAAACATAAATATACAATTATATTTAAGAATGGATGCATGAAATCATGTAATCGACGTAGTTTATGAATAGGCTAAAAACAACTTACAGTGGAATGTTCTTGAGGTATTGAGGCAAGAGAACAATCCGAACACCTTCAGTGATCTTTGAGGAACGTGAATGGATGATTAGAACACCTTGAATCGGTTTAAATTTCAGAATTGGATCTTGAGTTTTTCTTGATTTTTTCACTCGGGTTTGGGGGCTCTTGGAGGCAGAAATCCTTGTCCTTTGCATCTGGCCTTGTTTGATATTTATAAGTGTGTGATTAGGGTTGATAAAATTGAAGAAAATCTTGGTGAATCTTTGTTTTGCAATCTTGGGAAATTTGATTGGAAATTTTGTTAAAAAGCTTCTAACTTTGGTCCAAATATGAATCTTTTCCTTCCTCTTTGCATTTGCACGAAATTTTGAATCATAAATGTAATTTTGGATGATTATATTTGATTGGAGTGGAGTCCTTAAGTCAATATTTGATTTTTATGATTTATATAAATTAATTATCCTTTTTAAATGATAAAAAATTCACATAAAATCATATAAAAATCAAAAATTCGTGGGGATTGGATTTTGGGTCCTTGGATGACTTGTGGATCAAGTTTGAACCAAAATATCTTGGGCCTCTTTGTAAAAATATCAAAATTCTTTCACATTTTTCCTCAAAAGTAGCCCAACTTTGACAAGGTGTATCTCCCTCAATTTTTGAGGTATGGAAGTGTTCTAGGACATTTTGGAAACCTTGGAGAGTCCTCTAACCAATGTCTTTGATCCCATATAAAAATCTTTTTTCATTCTCATTTTATGAGCTTTTGAAAAACATGTCTTTTTGTTGACTTTTGAAAAGGACCTGTAATGTATGAGGCCATAATTCTTAAACCATTGACCTATGAGCTTTGACTCTTGTACCATTGGATAAAGGAGTGAATTCCCTTCAAAATGAGCTTTGGTGGGAATTTTTCTGATGAAGTATGAATTTTTGGTGAATTTTCAAAGTTTGGTTGACTTTTTCAGTTCATGCCAAAAATAGTAACTTTTGATTTTTGATTTTTCTGATCTTTCCTTGCATCATCATGATCAACCTTTGATCAAATGATGATTTTAGGGTTATGAGGATGTTGTTGACCAATTATCTTGAACTTTGACTGCATCTTGACTTGAAATGACTGTTTTGCCCTTGAGGATCGATTGTTGACCTAAACATGATTTGAGGGACCAAATTTGTTCTGTTTGACTTGAAACCTTATATAGAGATGCTTTGGGATATTAGGGACCTTGTTGAACCATCTTGAGCCATTGGTTCAATGATTCTCTCCTGAATTAGTCAAACCCTAGTTTGGTACTTCTGTGTGGGAGACTGTGTTTTGGAGCTTTGTCTTACGATTTGGTTTTGTGTATGAAAAATAGCACGGGCAAATTTTGGGGTATGACAGCTGCCCCTGTTCAATTATCTTAAACCTGAAGATGTAGAGTGGTCTGCATGCCAGTCGGTATCTGAAGGTAGAAGATGATTGAACATAAGAATACCAAGAAATTTGCCCTAGTTGAAGTAGGGACTTTTGTCGGAGATGGGCTTTAAAGATGCCATCCTAGTAGTTGAAGTTTGAGAAGATGTTGTTGATCGTGTCATTACCGTTCGTAGTAAATGAATTAGATCTTTGGAGAGATAATCGTGTCTACATCGTTCGTGATGATAGAATTAGATTCTCTTGTCGTGTCAGCACCGTTCGTAGTGACTGAATTAGACTGGGAAGGCCAGTGACCGTGTCTACACCGTTCGTGATGATAGAATTAGATCTCTGAGAGTTGATCGTGTCAGTTCCGTTCGTAGTATCTGAGTTAGATCTTGGAAAGTCCTCGGTCGTGTCTTCACCGTTCGTGATGATAGAATTAGACCTCCGATAGCTTGATCGTGTCATTTACCGTTCGTAGTAAATGAATTAGATCTTGGAAATGATCGTGTCAGTACCGTTTGTGGTGACCGAATTAGATCTTGGAAATGATCGTGTCATTACCGTTCGTGGTAGATGATTTAGATCTTGGAAAGTTGGAGTTTTTTGTTCGCTTATATGTACCTGTATTCTGCAAAAAGTAGGGTTAAACCTGTGCAATGTCATGATGCATGGGTTACATAATGAGCTTCTCAAAATAAATGAGACGCTTTGCATGTTACGTATGAATTTTTATGTGGTAATGTATGCGATGTATGGATATGTTTATGGTATATGATATGTGAACATGATTTATGTTGCCTTGATTGAGAAAATAAATCTCTGCTTCATTGTAATTTGGATATCTGGTTTTGTCTTAAAGATACTCAGCTGGGGATTTATGATTTTGCTTGAGGATGATCAGTAACTTGATGTACCCTGACTGGGGATACAGAAAAAATAGGGATGAGCCTTGTTGGGGAGCCATGCTTTTATTATTGGAAGACATCTTCTTAGTGATTGCTCTGTGGGGATCTATGTTACTTGATATGCGGGAGGACTTTTGATTACCTCGGACATTGTCTCTTTGCTTTTCCTACTAATAGAGATTACTACCTATTTTTATTGGAAAAAGAAAATGGATGATAATCATGTTCATATGCATATGTTCGTTCAAAATTATCATTGGACGTTTGCGTATTCGAAAAGAAGAAGAAATTTGAAAGAGAGAAGTAAATTGTATTGAGAAAAGCCATAAATAGGCAAGATGAAGCATATTGTGTGTTTTTGAAAAGATAGAAAAACAAAAGAAACATAGCTATGTAAAAATAATCCTATTGAGTTTCCACTCTGCTATTGCTATTATGTCTTCGAGCATCTCATCCCATGCTTGTCGGAGAAAAGTGATTGAGTTGATCTGAACCCTTTGAACTTGTTGTTGTAGATGTATCTGATTGATGAATGATAAGAACGAGACATAGTCGTACGCTTAATCCTTAACTTTTGCCTAGACCGCCTTTTCAGGTTTTCAGCCTAACAGGATACCCTTTTTTGCCCAAGTCGCCCTTTCGGGTTTTCAACTTGACGGGTGTACATATTTTTTATATATATATCCCTAATTTTTGCCCAAACCCTTTTGGTTTGCCGGGATGCCCTTACTTTTGCCTAGGCGCGTCGACCTAGCGGGTCATATTTATGCGTAGTATTTTTTGACTATGTCTGCGTTCACAGGTTGCGGGAAGTCCTCTCCATCCATAGTAGTGAGTATCATTGCTCCTCCAGAGAAGATTTTCTTGATAACGAATGGTCCTTCATAGGTGGGAGTCCACTTGCCCCTAGGATCACCTTGTGGTAGGATTATTCTCTTTATGACCAAGTCACCAACTCGATAAACTTGTTGTTTGACTCTCTTGTTAAATGCCTTGATCATACGTTTCTGATACAGTTGTCCATGGCAAACAGCCGCGAGCCTCTTTTCGTCAATCAAGTTTATCTGATCTAGTCGAGTCTGGATCCATTCATCTTCATCTAGCTCTGCCTCTTTCATGATCCTTAATGACGGTATCTGAACTTCAATTGGTAATACAGCTTCCATACCATAGACTAATGAGAACGGGGTTGCCCCAGTTGATGTACGTGCGGAGGTACGGTAACCATGAAGAGCAAATGGTAACATTTCATGCCAATCCTTGTAAGTCACAGTCATTTTCTGCACAATCTTTTTAATGTTTTTGTTGGCGGCCTCCACAGCGCCATTCATCTTTGGTCTATAAGGCGAAGAATTGTGATGTTTGATAGTGAATTGTGTGCAGAGCTCAGTGATCATCTTATTGTTCAGATTGGTACCATTATCAGTAATAATTCTTTCGGGAATGCCATACCGACAGATGAGGTTGTGTTTAATGAATCGAGCCACCACATTCTTGGTTACAGAGGCAAATGAAGCAGCTTCTACCCATTTAGTGAAGTAGTCGATGGCTACCAGAATGAAACGATGTCCGTTAGAAGCGGTAGGCTTAATCTCTCCGATCATATCAATGCCCCACATTGCAAAGGGCCAGGGAGCAGTTAGTACATTTAGAGGAACGGGAGGCACGTGTACTTTGTCGGCGTATATCTGGCACTTGTGACAAGTTCTTGAATGGTGGTGACAGTCAGTCTCCATTGTAGACCAGTAGTAACCTGCTCTTAGAATCTTCTTGGCCATAGTATGTCCACTAGAGTGGGTCCCAAAAGTACCATCATGCATGTCTTCCATGATCTTTTCAGCTTCTTTCTTGTTCACACAACGAAGCAGAGTTGAATCATGGTTGCGCTTGTATAAAGTCCCATTGCTCAGAAAGAACTTGGATGCGAATCTTCTTAGGAATTTTTTATCATTAATGGATGCCCCTTCAGGGTATTCTCGAGTCTCGAGGTACCTTTTTACTTCGTAAAACCATGGTTTCTCTTCAGCCTCGTCGTCAACTATCTCATAACAATATGCGGGTTCGTCATGTCTTTCAATGATAACTATAGGAGCCTCATTATCCCAATTGACTTTGAACATAGATGACATAGTAGCTAGCGCATCGGCCAGCTGATTCTCTTCTCGGGGAATATGTTCGAAAGTAATCTCTTCAAAATGTGGAATTAAGGATAGTACGAACTCCTTGTAGGGTATGAGATTAGGATGTTTTGTATCCCATTCCCCTCTGATTTGGCTGATTACTAGTGCTGAATCCCCATACACTTCCAGGAATTTGATCCTTAAATCGATAGCAGCTCTGAGCCCCAAGATACACGCTTCATACTCAGCCATATTGTTGGTGCAGTCGAAACATAATCTTGCGGTGAATGGGGTGTGTCCACCAGCAGGAGAGACAATTATGGCGCCAATGCCATTACCAAGTGCATTCGAAGCTCCATCGAAAACCATAGTCCATCGGGATCCTGGTTCAGGTCCTTCCTCCGGGCCAGGTTGCTTATAGTCAGTAACCAGCATCACATCTTCATCTGGAAATTCAAAATTCATCGATTGGTAGTCATCTACCGCTTGTTGCGCCAAATGATCTGCTACCACACTACCTTTGATTGCTTTCTGTGTTGTATATTGGATGTCATATTCTGTTAGTATCATTTGCCATCTTGCTATTCGTCCAGAGAGAGCAGGTTTCTCGAATACATACTTGATGGGATCCATTCGGGAAATCAACAAGGTGGTATGGTTCAACATATACTGTCTCAGTCGGCGAGCAGCCCAAGCCAAAGCACAGCAAGTTTTCTCGAGCAGTGAGTATCTTGTTTCACAGTCGGTAAACTTTTTGCTAAGGTAGTATATTGCATGCTCTTTTCGACCAGACTCGTCATGTTGCCCCAGTACGCACCCCATTGAGTTCTCTAACACTGTTAAGTACATAATTAGAGGTCTTCCTTCTGCAGGTGGTATCATGATCGGAGGTTCTTGCAGGTACTTCTTTATTTTGTCAAAGGCCTCTTGACATTGGTCATTCCATTTTACTACTTGATCTTTCTTCAGTAATTTGAAGATTGGCTCGCAAGTAGCGGTCAAATGGGAGATAAATCTGGCAATGTAATTCAGTCGACCCAGGAATCCTCTAACTTCTTTCTCGTTTCGTGGAGCGGGCATTTCTTGTATGGCTTTCACTTTAGCAGGATCAACTTCGATACCTTTGCTACTAACAACAAAACCCAACAGCTTGCCAGACCTCACGCCAAAGGTGCACTTGTTCGGATTCAATCTCAACTTGTACTTCTTCAACCTATCAAACAACTTCTGTAAATGGACCAGATGTTCTTCTTCAGTGTTGGACTTTGCAATCATATCATCAACATAGACCTCTATCTCTTTGTGGATCATATCATGGAATAAGGCTACCATTGCACGTTGGTAGGTTGCCCCAGCGTTCTTCAACCCAAATGGCATGACTTTGTAACAGAAAGTGCCCCAAGGCGTAGTGAATGTTGTCTTCTCCATGTCTTCGGGTGCCATCTTAATCTGATTGTAACCTGAGAAACCATCCATAAAAGAGAAAACCTTGCATTGTGCAGTACTATCAACCAGAATGTCGATATGTGGTAATGGGAAATCATCTTTAGGACTTGCTCGATTCAAATCTCTATAGTCTACACACATTCTGACTTTTCCATCTTTCTTCGGTACGGGCACTATATTGGCGATCCATAGCGGGTAACTCACTACTTTCAGGAACCCGGCATTGAATTGTTTCTCGACCTCTTCTTTGATTTTCTGAGCCATGTCTGGTCTGCTTCTTCGTAACTTCTGTTTAACTGGAGGACTATTCTCTTTGATAGGTAAACGATGAACCACAATATCAGTATCGAGCCCAGGCATGTCTTCGTATGACCAGGCGAAGATCTCAACATTGTCTCGTAACATCTGGATCAACCTTTGCTTGACAGCATCCTCTAATCCAGCCCCTATCTTGATTTCTTTCTTTTCTTCGTCGGTACCTATGTTCACAACTTCAATTGGCTCTTCGTGCGGTTGTATAGTCTTTTCTTCTTGCTCTAATAAACGGGCAAGTTCTCTAGGCACTTCACAACCTTCCTCACCTTCATCCTCAGCTTGATAGATCGGATTTTCAAAGTCATATTTAGCAATAGCAGAATCGTTATCAACAGGATCCAGAGTGAATGTGGATCTGCAGTGCATCATGTGGGTGTGTGTGAGAACGCATAGCTATAAAAGGTAAATAAAAGAAAAGATAAAAGCAAACACACAATTTGAATACGAAACGTCCAATGCTTTATTGAATGAAAATATGCTTATGAAATGACAAGCCCTAACAAATGGGCCATTGTGCCTCGGGCAGGACACATGGCTTTAGAGTTTATTGTCTTTATTGAAGTACAAGAATTAAAGTTGGAAATAAAAGCAGGAAATAAACTAAGAGTGGCAATTACTCCTGACTATAGGAGATAGAAACAATGTCCTCGGCCTTCCAGTTGTCCAGCCCTTTGTCTGACGTAGGAAAGATCCACTTGTCCAGGTTGTGATTATCTTCGTCTTCTTCAATGGCATTAACTCCCTTGCTGATGAAGTGATGTTTCAAGTCTTCTGAACGAGGAGGTGGTGTTCCCTTCTGATCCTTAGCAGTGCAGCCTAAACCCCATTTGTTGGATTTGTATGGGATGTCAGGTAATTGCCCCCAGATAGTGCAGCCACCTTCTTCTACCACGGCCCTAGCGTCTTTCAGGGAAGCCATTGTAGGAACATCTCCAGGAATTTTAGGAGGAGTGTAGACATATTTAGTTTCTGGAACTGGCTCGAGCTTCCATTCATGTGCTATGCGGGGTGATTCAAATGTCTCTCCAGTGAACTCAAGATACTTGGTCTCATCTACGAAACTTACCAAATATTCATCTTCACCATGCACAGTGACGATCTTGCCTTCCATTGGGTACCTCAACTTCTGATGGAGAGTTGAAGTCACAGCATTTGCTTTATGTATCCAGGGACGCCCAAGTAGACAGGAATAGGCGGGACGAATATCCATCACGTAGAACACAGTATTAAAAGTTTGGGCGCCTACTCTGATGGGGAGCTCAACTTCGCCATACACAGTACTCATAGTGCCATCATAAGCTTTGACTATCACATTACTAGATTTCAGCTCAATTCCATCGACCTTGAGTCTGTCCAACACCACCTTGGGTAGCACATTCAGAGACGAGCCATCATCAACTAGTACATGAGCCAGGGTAGTACCACCACATTCAATGGAGATATGCAGTGCCTTGTTATGATTCCTTCCACTAGGACTTAGATCAGCATCAGAAAACCCAAGGTAGTTATCAGTTGTCAAGTTTGCAATACAGTTCTCGAGTTGAGTGACAGAAATCTCTTGTGGCACATGGGCAGCCTCTAGAAATTTCATCATAGCCTTGGCATGGGTCTTTGAACAACTCAGGAGTGATAGCATAGAGATCTTGGAAGGAGTATGCCCCATTTGTTCAACAATATCATAATCACTCTTGCGGATGTATTTCAGGAACTCATTTGTTTCTTCAGATGGCGCATTTCTAGTGACAGTTTCAGGTTCAGGCAATGGTCCTTTATCATGAACATCAGCATTCGGGGTGATAGTAACAGCAGGTGAAGTAACATTTGGAGAGATCTCTGGAGAAAACACCCTTCCACTTCTTGTTACCTTGCTAGTCCCAGCAATGTTTCCTACATCAGGTTTGACATCTTCAGAAACCTTATCAAATTCAAGTTCTTGCTTAACTCCTTGCACATAGACCTCGGAACCATAATTCCAAGGGATAGCTTTGTCGGATGAGTATGGCATAGGACCAGGTTTAGTGATAATGATCGGAGCCCCACGGGGTTCAGCAGAAATCTTGAAAGGAGCCTTGGTAGGGATCTTTAGTGGTACTTTAGAGATCACAGATACATCTTCGAACTTCAAACCACGGGAGAAACCCTCACACAACTCTTCAATAGTGGGAGTCTTCTCAAATCTGATAGTGCCACGATCCATCCAGCCTTGGATGCCTCTTTTCAGGTTCTCACAACCCTCGGGTATGAGTGCACAGTAATAACAGTCAGGGTCGCAACCTGGAAATAAACCAGCTCGCAACAACTTTCTCTTGATATCAGGAAGAGGGGTTGACAGGTCCCTCACATCATAGACATGGATTGTGTCCATGATGGCATTAACAGTATGGTCATGCTTTGGCATTGGAGCAGTGATGACATTAGGGGTCTCAGGAGCGTCGAACTCAATTTCACCAGCTTCCAACATGTCTTGAACCTTATTTCTCAACGCCCAACAATTATCGGTAGTGTGCCCAGGACTATTAGAATGATACGCACATTTGGCCTTAGGGTCATAATTTGGAGATGTGGTAGTAACACTCTTGGGCGGGTCTCTCAGAGTGATTAGGTTGGCTTTCAGCAGATGTTGCAGAACTTGAGATAGAGGCATGTTGATCTTGGTGAATTGCCTCCTTGGTCTATCAGTCTTGCGTTGGTAGTCTTGTCTAGGAGCTTGTTGAGATATTGGTGCAGAGATGAGGACGGCACCAACAGACTGATTCTGGTCATCCTTACTACGACTCTTTTGACTATGAATAGCATTAGATTCGTTTCTTCCTTGATACGGCTTCCTTGTAGTACCAGAGGCAGAACCCACTTGAATCTTCCCACTTCGAATACCATTTTCCACACGTTCTCCAGTTAAAATGAGTTCAGTAAATCCAGATGAAGAACTTCCCAGCAAGTGACTATAAAACGGCCCAGTTAGTGTGCCCATGAACATGTCTACCAACTCTCTATCATTTAAAGAAGGTTGGACTCTTCCAGCTAAATCTCTCCATTTTTGGGCATACTCCTTGAAACTTTCTTTAGGACCCATGGACATGCTTTGAAGTTGCATGCGAGTCGGTGCAAGATCAGAGTTATATTGGTATTGCTTGTAGAAAGCCACAACCAAATCTTCCCATGTACGGACGCTAGCACTTTCCAGCTTATAATACCATTCGAGTTGAGTTCCAGATAAACTCTCTTGAAAGAAATGGATCCAGAGCCTCTTATCAGCAGTGTGAGGTTGAATCTTCCTTACGTAAGACCTCAAGTGCATCTTAGGACAGGAAATTCCATCATACTTAGCAAAAACTGGAGTCTTGAACTTCGGAGGAATAACGACCCCAGGAACGAGTCCTAATTCTTCAAAGTCCAACCCAGGTACCTTCTGAATTTCCACGCTTCTCAGACGCTCTTCCAGTAGCCTATACTTCTCATCAGCGTAATCCTCGTCTTGGGGATACTCGTCTTCTTCTTCTTCTTCTTCACCATCAGAACCTACATGGCTTCCCTGATTGTTCTTGACACTGAGATCATCTTTCTCTTCATCTTCCTCATTCTTAGGGATTTCAGCATCTTCGGCCTTCCTGGGACGACCTTTGAACCTTCTTCCCAGATTGATCACTCCTTTGGGCTTCTGAGTCTTCTTCTCCTTCTTAGTCAGAAGGGCTTTCAGTTCATTTTGCCCATTGGCCAGGTTCAGAATCAGAGCTTGAAATTCAGCATTTTGAGTTTGGAGAGCTTTGACAGATTGTTCGAGATCCATCTTTCTTACTGAAATAAACAGCGGAAAGATGAGGCATTTGTTTTTATGAAACCTGTGATGCGATGTTTATGAATGATATGATTATGCATATGCAATGTTTTCAAGGACCTTAAAATTTAAATTCACATTAAACAAGAAAGATAGAAACAAGCTTTGTTAATAATAATAATAATAATAAAATTGTACTTTATTTTATAGTTCTTTGCCATTTTGGCTTACAAAAGTAAATATGTAAACAACTAGGAATAATAATAACAATAAGCTAGAATTTCTTCAAGCTTCCCATGGACGCTTCCTCTTTGATCCGATGAAGTTGTTGACGTTCTGTTCTGCTTGAAGTAGCCTTGTGAGTTCTAATACTTGTTTCTCTTTGGCGCGGAATTGAGCCTCAAAAGTATCCCTTTCTTCTTTCAATTGAACCCATGACTTTTGTAGTTCTTCTAGATCGGTGGGCATGTCTGGATGGAGAACAACCAAAGGAACCTTTTCTTCACATTCAGGTTCAACAATCACAGGTCTAACATAAGGGTATGGCATGACGAAACGTTGAGCGCGAGTGCGTACCCATCTAAGATAAGGTTCCGAGGGAAGGGAGTTCTTTTGCCCCCAACTTTTGCTATCCACCCTGTACACCTTGTTCCAAGCGCGTATGAACTCTTGGCGTTGATTACGAACATCTTCTTCATAGTTGAAAACAACCCCTTCAATGAGCAAGTGATGAGGACCATCCCTTCGAGCATAACCAAATTGTCGTAGGGCTAATGAAGGATTGTAGGTGATTCCTCCTCTAATGCCAAGGAGAGGCACATTAGGGAATTTCCCACAATGATCGATGATAGTGACATACTCTTGAGACATAACGTGCCAACGGATATCTGAGTGAGAAAGTGACATGATTCTCCGAGACCATTGCATCTTTTGATCGTTTCTGACTACTGAGCGTGGAAGGTGCGAAATAAACCACCTAGCCAGCAAGGGTGTGCAACACATAAGAGTCCCTCGCTTCTTCATGATACGAGAGTGAAGGGAATGTAGAATATCTCCAAGTAGTGTAGGCACGGGGTTGTGAGTCAGAAAAATCTTGATTGCGTGCACATCAATAAATTGATCAGGATTAGGAAACAAAACCAAACTGTATATTAATAAAGCCAAAACATCTTCAAAAGCATGGTAGCTCATGGCCTTCAGAAATTGTCGAGCTTTTCCAAATAAGAATTTGGCTGAGAGACCTTCTACTCCATTCTTGGTGTCCCAGTTGGAGGCGATGTCTGATCTCTTTAGGTGAAGTGCAGCAGCAATAGTCTCGAGTTTCGGAGTGCTTTCCAATCCAGTAAAGGGCAGATGCTTAGATATAGGTACACCAAGTAAGTTTGAGAACTCCTCCAAAGTAGGTACCAACTGATAATCCGGAAAAGTGAAGCAATGATGTTCGGGATCAAAGAATTGGCATAAGACTCTCATCATATCTTCTTCAAATTGAGAGGTGACCAGTCGAAGAAGATAACCATGTCTTTCAGCAAACTTAGAGTCTCCAGGGACTTCCAAGGCGAGCTCCTTAAGTTCAGAAGGTATCCCTACAAAGTTGAGTCGTACATAATCTCTGGTAGAAAAAGCCATGTCCTACAAAACAGTGTAAATATAAATTTCTCGGTCCTTGAAATTTGTTAGTGGATATGATATGTCATGATGTTATGATGTTATGATGCCAAGTAATTAACAAACACAAACAAGTCACACAATTGCCTTAAGGGTAGGCTTGCATGAAGTTCATAGGTATATACCCTTCTTCCTTTCGTTTAGTTGGTTCAACCTGTCCTAAAAAGTAACCAGGTTCTATGGTGCTCATATCCCTGATCTTTCTCGTGGGCATTGTCTCAACATAGCACTCAATCGGCCAGCCAAAAGCATCCCTTGAGTCCAATCTCAATGAGTGTAGCATCGAGTATCAACCGGCTTCAGTCAGGAATCCGAAGCCAGCCATCTCGCTACTTCTTATAAGCTAAAGTCAAGTTCGACTAAGGTTCTAAGGGCGAATTAGTGCTCATGACACCACGCGGTAGCCAAATGTCTCCTCGATCAGATTCAAGGGCCATCAGGACAAACCAAAGCGTCGCACTAACGGTGGCCACCAGTTCAACCGTAACGATACATGTCGTACAGCCTCCCTGGTCTCATGCCACATACCTAAGGTACTCAGATCCGGGTTAGGATCTTTCACACAACAGAATACCCAAAACAGCCCTGCAAAAGTAAAGCAAGCAAAACAAGCAATAGAAAACATTTAATTGAATCCTAAACTTTTAAGGTAACCCCTCTTAATCGAAATATCCCCAGCAGAGTCGCCAGTTCTGTAACACGGTGAACTGACTTTTTATTGATCGGAATGTCACGGTAAGCAAGAGTCGCCACCGACTTTTATTTTATCCAAACTATATTCGGAAAGGCAAAAAGAAACAGAAAAAAAACCTTTTAAAAGAAATCTAAGTTCGGGGGTAATTTATGCAAAGGGAAGGTGTAAGGCACCCTTTGCATCCATGGTTTTCCATGGGCTCTTAATTGCTTTGCTTGCTCGTTTGTTTAGAAAAAAGTAGATGAAAGAGATAGGGACTTTAGCTCGTAAATGAGCGTTGCCCTTTTGAAAAATTATGAGAAAGAATATAATAAAAAGGTTTGAGCATTGCAAGGCAATTAGGGGCAATTACCTTAAACTCAGATGATAGGTCTCTTTTTAGCCTTTCAGAATGAAAGGGTCTATCCTTGCCATAAGAGGGCAGGAAGCCTTTCGTTTGGAGGTTGAAGGGTCATCGAAGTATCCTTTGCCATAGGACTGTCCCCTGCCATAAAGGGGCAGGTAGTCTAAGGCAAGGATCAGAATAAGCCATTTTTCGTAGGCAGCCAGAAGATACCTCAGCCTTTTTCCATAGGCAACACCCGAGGGTCGAGGTCATTTGTGTATCGAAGGCAGCATCATTAGGGTCGTGACCTTTTTATCGAGGCAACATGGCTGAGGTATCCCCGAATTCGAGGGACGAGGCTTATTCTGCAAAAACACAAAGGCAACAGGCAACAGGCAACAAGGCAACAAAGAGGTTACCCCAAAAGGCGTGCGTGTGTGCACCAATCATGTGATTCAATTCAGATTATATTATCTTGTGTTTAGTTATTCTAATTGATTCAGAGTTGCACTCCCTAAATTACTAACCACGCAGTACATAATAATATAAAACAATAAAGGGGGCGGGAAATTGTAACCAGCGGAGGAGAGGGGAATTGTAACCAGCGGATATAAAAATAAAAGGCAAAAAGGTTTAACACAAGTAATAATTGAAAATAGAGTTTAGGGTTACCAATACTCGTAGCTTTGGCAGTCGACAACCCCTGAAAATTGGAAAAGAAAGAATAAACGGAGGGGTGAGTACATTATCGGTTCGGAGGCAAACGAGGTTAACCCTAAAAAAAACAAAAGAATAAAGAATTTAAAATTAAATGAATGAAGAGTACTTAGCTTGGCATTTATTCTGGCAGGGTTGGTGGGCAAAGGTTTGCCTGAAGCATTGACTCTGACCATTAGAACAGACAAGGAACAAGGCGTGAGTGTATTATTAATTCGAAGATAATCAGGGTTAATGTAAATAAAATGAAAGAGAAATAAACTAATAATGAACAAATAGGGAATACTTAGCTTTGATTCGAATTTGATCTGATATGGTTGTTAGGCGCCTTTAGGATTGACCCTGAAACCAGGCAGAAAATAGGTGAAGGCAAAGCAAACCCTAAAAGTAAATTAATTTAAGTATAATTAAAGTTAAACAGAATAGAACACTTATCTTTGAGGTTTGTTGAAGGCGCGCGTTCGGGACGAATCATGTTGCTAACCCTGAAAAGGCACAGAAGAAGAAGATTTTTTAGTGTAGGGTAGACCCTAATTAGGATTCAAATTCTCTATAATGACAAATTGATTTAATTAATTATTGGTCTTGCGACCTAATTAATTAAATCGGAATAAAGAAATTAAATTGAGTGTAAAAAATAATTTTTATGAAATTTTTTGGAGTTAAAATAACGTAAATATGACTTTTAAAGTGATTAAACAATTAAATATAAATTAAAAAATAATTTAAATAAAATAACATTAAAATAAAATAATAATAATTATTATGATATATAAAAAAAAGTTATTAGAAAATTAAATAAAATTTTCTTTAGTAAAAGCAAATAAAACAAAACAAAATATGTATATATATGTGGATATATAAATAAAAGGATTTGTGTAATTAAAAATAAATAAAAAAAAATAGAAAACTTAGCTGGTCTGATTCGGTGTGACGCGCGCGTGGATTCCATGGTGCACCTGCAGCTGGCTTGCGTTAGATCTGCATGCTTGATGAGATAAATGGCCCAGATGGTGAAGGCACACGCTAACGGGTACATCTTAATGCACTGGATCTTGACAGCACCCATGACTTTTGCGCGCGCGCGTTTTGAATGGGACCAATGACTGGCTGCCACGCAGTCATCCCTAACCTCCGTCCATTGCCAAAACCAGGCTTTTACCTACGGTTTGCCTGTTCCGTTGCCATAGCCCCTGCAAATTTACGAATGCACCAAAACAGAAAAAAACATTTCGCGAGGCCATGAACATGATCGTCCAGACCTCACGAACTCAACCACGCCTTTGGCTACGTCTAATTTTACCTGTATTGAGAACCCCTAAAACGAACCCTAATTTTCGACAATGGCGTATTGCTCGTGATAGCATAAGAACACACCAAACTCTCCAGAAATAACAAGCAGATTATTATAAACATAAATATACAATTATATTTAAGAATGGATGCATGAAATCATGTAATCGACGTAGTTTATGAATAGGCTAAAAACAACTTACAGTGGAATGTTCTTGAGGTATTGAGGCAAGAGAACAATCCGAACACCTTCAGTGATCTTTGAGGAACGTGAATGGATGATTAGAACACCTTGAATCGGTTTAAATTTCAGAATTGGATCTTGAGTTTTTCTTGATTTTTTCACTCGGGTTTGGGGGCTCTTGGAGGCAGAAATCCTTGTCCTTTGCATCTGGCCTTGTTTGATATTTATAAGTGTGTGATTAGGGTTGATAAAATTGAAGAAAATCTTGGTGAATCTTTGTTTTGCAATCTTGGGAAATTTGATTGGAAATTTTGTTAAAAAGCTTCTAACTTTGGTCCAAATATGAATCTTTTCCTTCCTCTTTGCATTTGCACGAAATTTTGAATCATAAATGTAATTTTGGATGATTATATTTGATTGGAGTGGAGTCCTTAAGTCAATATTTGATTTTTATGATTTATATAAATTAATTATCCTTTTTAAATGATAAAAAATTCACATAAAATCATATAAAAATCAAAAATTCGTGGGGATTGGATTTTGGGTCCTTGGATGACTTGTGGATCAAGTTTGAACCAAAATATCTTGGGCCTCTTTGTAAAAATATCAAAATTCTTTCACATTTTTCCTCAAAAGTAGCCCAACTTTGACAAGGTGTATCTCCCTCAATTTTTGAGGTATGGAAGTGTTCTAGGACATTTTGGAAACCTTGGAGAGTCCTCTAACCAATGTCTTTGATCCCATATAAAAATCTTTTTTCATTCTCATTTTATGAGCTTTTGAAAAACATGTCTTTTTGTTGACTTTTGAAAAGGACCTGTAATGTATGAGGCCATAATTCTTAAACCATTGACCTATGAGCTTTGACTCTTGTACCATTGGATAAAGGAGTGAATTCCCTTCAAAATGAGCTTTGGTGGGAATTTTTCTGATGAAGTATGAATTTTTGGTGAATTTTCAAAGTTTGGTTGACTTTTTCAGTTCATGCCAAAAATAGTAACTTTTGATTTTTGATTTTTCTGATCTTTCCTTGCATCATCATGATCAACCTTTGATCAAATGATGATTTTAGGGTTATGAGGATGTTGTTGACCAATTATCTTGAACTTTGACTGCATCTTGACTTGAAATGACTGTTTTGCCCTTGAGGATCGATTGTTGACCTAAACATGATTTGAGGGACCAAATTTGTTCTGTTTGACTTGAAACCTTATATAGAGATGCTTTGGGATATTAGGGACCTTGTTGAACCATCTTGAGCCATTGGTTCAATGATTCTCTCCTGAATTAGTCAAACCCTAGTTTGGTACTTCTGTGTGGGAGACTGTGTTTTGGAGCTTTGTCTTACGATTTGGTTTTGTGTATGAAAAATAGCACGGGCAAATTTTGGGGTATGACACATTAGAATCTGAAATGTGTATGATTCGGTGCTGAAATTTAATTCATCGAGGTTTTAATGTGATTCTGTTTCTGATTTTTGTGTGATTTTGTTATTGTTTTAGGTTTGAGTTCAGAGAGACTTTCAAGGTTCTCTTCCCAATCGTTGAACCACCATCGCCTCAGATGAAACTATCTACAGCATCCTCTCATACCTCTCCCCTATCCTTAATCAAGGTTATCTTCTTCACTTCATTCATTCGATTTTCATTTTTTGCTTCAATTTTTACAAACCAGGCTGTTATGTTATGCTTTGTTTGGTTTACACCGAAATACAAATGAATTTTTGAAAAAAAAAATTCAAAAACAACATCAGTACATTCTTTTTTTCTGGATGTCATGGGCTATGGTTCCATTTGTTGTTTGTTATCAAATTGAAGCATTTATTTTATATGTTGAAGTGTTGATTGTGTTTATATTGCTTTGTTTTATATGTGGTGTGTTTTTTTACTACTGGGATTTTATGCATGTGTATTTGTTTGTATGTTTTGGTTATTCCAGATGCAATCATTGTCAATTTTCTCCCAATTTTTTTTTTTGAGAAATTCTCCCAATTGTTTTTAAATGTTAGAATCTGTTGTATTTTTCCTAGAGAGCACTTCTATTACATTATGGCATTATGGCTTCTGTACTTATTGACTATTTTTTCACTTTTATTTCCAGATAGATACAAGTCTTTGTATTTATCCGATGATATTGTAGAAGAGGATGAAGAGGAGTTCCTTTTACTAATTATCTCCTCTTCTGTTCCTTTTCGTCTTCTGCTAAGGATTTATTAAGATTTGCAGAGATGCTTCCAGAAGATTTTATGCAGAACAAGGGTTGAATATGGTCTACTTATCATTATTACTTCTTCACTCTATAGTTTTAAATTTCAATACTAATTTGATTTAGAAAGATTGATTATGAGCATTGATTTTATTTTTGTGATTTATTCAACGTTAAACTTTCCAGTACCGTTTCATTTCACTCGGAAGCCGTTGTTGGTGGCGGTGGTGGATTGCCATCTTACACACATGGAGCTGTTTATCGGGAACCTATCAAACCTCTCACCATTGAAGAGTTTCACATCCCTCGCAAATGTTGTGTATAGTATGGGAGGACTTGCTTAATAATGTGTTGTGTGCAAATGCACTGGCTATATTACCAAGCTCAATGCCATATAGGAGTCTGCAATTTTAGGATACCTTGATTTTACTGCTTATCATGCTATGGCTCATGCGGAGGAAATGCGTTCGGGTGATTCTGTTGCTGTTATTGGTACTGGTGGAGTTGGTTCTAGGTGATTAAGTCTATTGTTAAACATATGTCATGTTTTTAAATATTTATTTATCTGTGATTACTTCCTTTTTTTTTATCTTCATACACATATTTTTTAACATTATACAAATTGCTTATAAAATCAAATTAACTATGACCAAATTATCATTTTGATTTAATAACATGAAATATGTTATATTTCTTAATATAATCCAAAAGTTAAAACAGTGTAAAGTATTATAATTAAAATTATAACAATAGTTGAAACCGTGTAATCAATTGTTACTAGCATATAACCCAATTGATAAATTTACAATTTCTAAAAAGTAGATGAAGAGCTACCGCATATCACACGCAAAATAAATATCACGTGGCAGATTTCAAATATACATTTAAAATTAATTTTTCTTACCTAATCAATTAAACATGCTACATGTTTGTAATCATTATATTATTTATTTTTACCATTTTATAAATAAAAAATTTTTTAAAAAATAAAAAATTAAATTGAATAATATGAAAGGAGATTTGTTAATTAGACAGTGAGGAATAAGCTCTGCATAATTTGGAACCACTGAATTATTTGAATTTGGAACCATGATATTATTTATTCTTATATTTTTGAAATCTTTTTTAATTAAAAAAAATAGATAAATGATAAATATCTAATAAATGAAGAATAATTTGTTCCTTTTATTATTATTATAACAATCCATTAAACAACATATTTCATGTCCATATTTGTTATTATTATCCTATTCCTCTATTTTTTCCCCTATTCCTCTATTTTATGGGAAAAGATATATATAGTAATTGTACTTGCTTACGAAATTAACTTTAGGAATGTATTTCAAAGAACCGTTTTGAATTGATATAATAGTTATTCTTATAATTGTTCTGATTCACTATTAATTAGGTGTGCATAAAAAGTATCACATATCAAAGAAGTGTTTCGTCTTCGCTTCTAAAATTAACATTAGGAACGTATTCCAAATAAAAATAATTGTATATATTTTCTGAAACACAATTTCATAATTTTATGGCTGGACTTGCCCCATTTTTCAGATGTTTCCTATACCCGCCTAATATATATTTGGTTTATAATGCAATAATGATTCATTTGAATTGCATAATGACTTATCCCATTTTTTCATTAACTATATCATTTTACTTACACAACAATAATGATTGATTTGAATTGCATAAATTATATTCTATATTTTATTATGTACTTAATATTTATGAAAAACTAATAATTAATATTTTATTATTATATCAAATCTTCAAATTTAATAATAAAATAGTATACTACCAATTTACATAATTAACTTAATTAATATAGTTTAATAGCCTCATTTAGTACCCTTAAATGTCATTTTAAGTTAAAGAGTAAATTAATTTAAAAAATCTGCTATAATCATTGTTAAAATGGCAGGCTAATTAATAGTGCAAATAAATTCAAAATTTTGTAATGTTACCAATGCAGCTACACGAATTTATTGGGCAAATAATGTTAAACCATATTGATCTTTACATTTTCCCACATGGCCTGCATAACTATTATTGCAGTGGAAAACATCGAGACTTAACTTTTAACCAATTTTTGTGGTTCCAACCATTTCTATGTCTATTATTATTTTAAATAATTATCATTAATTATTTTTAACATTTTTTCTACTCTAATAACACTTTTTTAAAAATGATTTTATATACAATAATAAAAATTATTTTTATAATTTTTATTGAAACAACTCTTATTCAATTATCCCCACCATATTGTTGTGCATATACTCTATAAAAACCTCTATAAAAACCTATAAAAACCTATTTAGAAAGGTTAAAAATCGAGGTTAAAAACCTCTATAAAAATCGAAAATTTATATTAAGTTATTTTCTATTTTTTATTAATCAAGTTTAATAATATATATTAAACCTTATTATATCTATTTTTTATTACTATTAATCCTTATTATTCAAGGATAATAATATATTATTATTAATATTTAATTTTTGGAATTTTTAAAATCGATTAAAATAACAAATAAAATTGCCGCATTAATTTTCTTAATTCAAATTGATTTGAATGTTTTGAATATTTTAAATTTTTTTTAACCATCATTATGTACCGTCCCAAATGCTTCTTCTGACGAATAAAATAACGAATAAAATATGTAGTATGTTATTTTATTCAAATTAATTTATTCCAATTACTTTATTCAAATAATTTTATTCAAATTACTTTTTAATATTTAATTTTATATTTTGATTTGGTATTAACAATATGCAAATCATATTTACACTTATTAATATATAAACTAGCCTATGATTTAAAATATCTTGACTTTTAATAATTATAAGTATAATATATTTATTTTGGGAAAGATAGTATATTTATTTTTAACGATGACAATTTTTTTTATATTTAAAAAATTAGATCATTTAGTACCTGTTACCAAATTAAATAAATATAATCACATATATTATATTTATTTATTATTTATAACATTGCGCAATTTGTGTGTATGCACTGGTAGATGATTACTCATGATAGATTTATAACGACACTGTATGATTCATGCGAACACACAGGTAAATGACTGCTTAATTATTTTTCACTTATTTTTTCTACTAAAGTATGTATTTTTAACTAGATTAAATTAATATTTATATGAAAATTAAAATTTGAAATTTTTTTTCTTTTTAATTTGCATATCTTTTATATATATTTATTAACCATCATTATATATAAATTAAATTCATTCTCACATTCATTATGATTATTTTTAAAACATATCATTAAATATTTAATTAATATACGATCATAAAATCATATAATATCAATAGAATTCATAAATTTACCATTCAGAAAAATTTAAAAATTATAGGCATGTCCGACGGGCCGAACCTATTTTTCTAACAGGCCGACAAAATATTTACTTAAACTGAACAGATATTATATATCATATGTTGTAACGGGCCGACAAAATATAGGTTTTTCAATCCATATATTAAATTTTTTTGAATTTTTTAAAATATTTAACTCAATTTGTTTATAATTTAAAATCAAAATTTTTTAAACAACTAAGTTATAAAATAAAATACAAGAATATGAAATCAAAGTGAAAATTTTTTAAACACTTTAAAATGAATGTTATGTTTATATGACATTCAAAATCTCAAATATTATATTTTTTTTACCATCATAGTACTATATTTATTTAATATTTCAGACGATATTGTGCGTGTAACACTCGGTATTTAGTTAATTATTTAATTAAATACTTTCGAATTATTTCGAATTTAATTATTGAATTTGTGGAGTGTTGAGAATTGTTGACATGGGTTTTTATGATTAATTAGTCAATTAATTAATTAATTAAGTTGTAGAAATAGTATTGAAGAAATACTAGATTTATTATATGGACTTAATTAAGTGACAATGGTAGTAAAAGGTGGGGTGTGAATGTTAGGCCCAATAGATTTAATGAAATTAAGTTAAGATAAGGATTAGGTTAATTAGAAGAGAAAAAGTCTTGGGGAATTAGTCATGGGAAGGTGTAGAGAAGAGAGAAAATAGGAGAGAAATTCATTCCCGTTTTTCTTGCAGCAGTCTCACTAAATCAAAGATCCCCGATTCGTTAACCGTTGGATCGTCGCCAAATTTTGTGGGTAGGTTCGAAACACCTATAGCTAACTTTTGACCGTTGGGATCTTTAAAATAAGGTCTGAGCTGTGAGATATCATCATTGCACTGTAGCTGCATATTTGGGAAAATTTCCAGCTTTTGATTCTGATTAAAAGAGGCAATGGTTGGGAGCTAAGGTTAGATGGCTTCGATCGGTAGAATTGTAGAACGGACTCCGAATACAAGGTAAGGGGTGGGGTTCTAACTCTATAACCGGACTCATGATGAATGATATGTGGGGGTTAATTTCGTAGGAAATTATTCCAGTTTATTTGTGTGTGATTTATGTTGCAAAACAATAATTTTTATGCTATTGTGTTGAATCTTGTTGTTGTTGAATCGATAGTGTAGTTAAATTTGTAGTGCAAAATAATTATTGGAATACTTGGAGATAGGAATATGATGATTGTATGTGGGATTATGGTGTATTTAGTTATCCGGAATTAATTGAAAATTGTAGAGGTAGTTCGTATATGCTAGTAGGTGATTGTGATCGGCTTGTTTTGTGAATTATGATGAGTACGTTGTGTTGTTATTTCTTTGTGATTTCTGAGTGATGTGTATATTGTTGTTGTTTTATGCGAAGTTGCAGGATGTTTCAGTGACGATGTATACCTCTATTTATTGGTATAGCGACGATATAGGCTTATGCCTTTTGTGACGATGATGTTGTTGTTGTATGTGTTTGTTGCATTCATATACATATGCATTTTGGCGACGGCCTAGAATGGCAAATTAGTGACGAAGGCTTATGCCTTGATGCCTCTGTTAACTGGCAATTGGCGATGGGGGCTGAAGCCCTGGGTACCACATGCATGTGCATTTGTTAGAGTCTCATTATATGTGGCATGAGTGTGATTTAATTGTGACGTGATGTGACTTGAGTTGTTGAATTGTGATAATGTGAAGTTGTAATTATAAGTTGTTATACTAATGGCGCGTTGTGGCAGGTATTGTCTGGAAGATGAGAAATAGTTGTTATAACTATTAATACGTTGTTGTTGTTGATTTTTGTTATTATAACTGTTCAGGTTAATTTTTATTATAACTGTTGTCTGAAATCCGTAACGTGATAATTTTGTATTATTTAATTCTAATATATTGTTTATCATGCGTTTGTTTATATTGGTAGATATCTCACCCTTTCTGAATGATGTTTCCCTACCATGGGAAATTGACAGGTACTCAAGATAGCGGTGGAAGTTTGAAGTGATTTTATGAAGTCTTTAGTTGCTGTTATTCGAGTTGGTGTCTTGCTCTGATACGTAGCACTCGGGGGGATAAAATGATTGTTTTAATTATTATTTCTTTTGCTGAATTTTATTTAGTTTTGATTTAAATTGTAACCTAAAGTTACCGTGCAAAGATGCTACGGCTTGATTTGAATAGTTATGAAGTTTGTTGATTCCGCTGCGAGTTAATTATTGAATTTAAACGAAGTGATTTTTAGTAATGATTTGATTATCGTTTTAAATTCTTGTGCTATGTATCTATGTGAAGGCAAATAAGCCGTAACTGTTTTTGAAATGACGAATATGTGATACCTCAAATGAACTTGTTTGGAATTTATACTCTGATTTTTCAGTATAATTTATCGGGTAGATTTGGGGTGTTACATTAGTGGTATCAGAGCAGGTCGGTCCGTCCGACCAAGTTGTCTAATGTTGTTTATTCCTCTGTACGCGACAAGTGTGTGAAACACTGTCGATACTTGTTGCTTTCTGGTTGTTGCAGGAATTAGTTTCAGCGAAGTGGGGGAGAAGCTTTGCTTCTCGGATGTGGTTCAGTTGTAAGTTTGCAAAGAGGATTGTTGTCTTGGTGTTTCGAAAACTGAATTTCGACGAAAGAATGTGTCTCTCGAGTTATAAAAAGTTTGGGAGTGAGGAGATATGTTAAGAGTTTTTTTGGAATATGTTTAAGTTGAAGAAAAACAGGTTTTGGAGTGAAATTTTCGTAAGCAAAACGCAGGAAATTGCTGAATTTGTTGTGAAACTTCAAAAATTCATAACTGGAGTTCTGGATATCCGATTCGAGTCCCGTTTGAAGCGTTGGAAAGCTAATGAGAAGAAATTTATTTTAAAAATGGTTCCATCAGATTTAATAGAATTATTTGTAACAAGATGATGTTGAAAAGAGATGAAATTTACGGTTACGCTTGTCCTTGGAACTGGACTTGTTTGTTGGTGCCGCACAGGACGTCAGTGTCAAAGTTGAGTGAATTTAAGGAGTAATTAATAGGTTTGTTGAAAATTAATTTTAAGAATTAGTGTACCATTTGAGAAGTTTTGGAGATACCGTAAAGAGTGTCGCCGCATGGCGTCGATGTTCGCACTTTCGAATAGCGTTGGAATAGTTAACGAGTTAGTAGTGGTTATGTTGAAGAAGTACCGGAATGATCGACACATGTGTAGTCGATTTGAGATGTGTTAATGGGTTGTTATGTTGGATGGTTGGACGTGGAAGTGTAGTCGATGATGGTTGTATCGGATAAATTTTCGAGGACGAAAATATTCTAAGTGGGGGAGAGTTGTAACACTCGGTATTTAGTTAATTATTTAATTAAATACTTTCGAATTATTTCGAATTTAATTATTGAATTTGTGGAGTGTTGAGAATTGTTGACATGGGTTTTTATGATTAATTAGTCAATTAATTAATTAATTAAGTTGTAGAAATAGTATTGAAGAAATACTAGATTTATTATATGGACTTAATTAAGTGACAATGGTAGTAAAAGGTGGGGTGTGAATGTTAGGCCCAATAGATTTAATGAAATTAAGTTAAGATAAGGATTAGGTTAATTAGAAGAGAAAAAGTCTTGGGGAATTAGTCATGGGAAGGTGTAGAGAAGAGAGAAAATAGGAGAGAAATTCATTCCCGTTTTTCTTGCAGCAGTCTCACTAAATCAAAGATCCCCGATTCGTTAACCGTTGGATCGTCGCCAAATTTTGTGGGTAGGTTCGAAACACCTATAGCTAACTTTTGACCGTTGGGATCTTTAAAATAAGGTCTGAGATGTGAGATATCATCATTGCACTGTAGCTGCATATTTGGGAAAATTTCCAGCTTTTGATTCTGATTAAAAGAGGCAATGGTTGGGAGCTAAGGTTAGATGGCTTCGATCGGTAGAATTGTAGAACGGACTCCGAATACAAGGTAAGGGGTGGGGTTCTAACTCTATAACCGGACTCATGATGAATGATATGTGGGGGTTAATTTCGTAGGAAATTATTCCAGTTTATTTGTGTGTGATTTATGTTGCAAAACAATAATTTTTATGCTATTGTGTTGAATCTTGTTGTTGTTGAATCGATAGTGTAGTTAAATTTGTAGTGCAAAATAATTATTGGAATACTTGGAGATAGGAATATGATGATTGTATGTGGGATTATGGTGTATTTAGTTATCCGGAATTAATTGAAAATTGTAGAGGTAGTTCGTATATGCTAGTAGGTGATTGTGATCGGCTTGTTTTGTGAATTATGATGAGTACGTTGTGTTGTTATTTCTTTGTGATTTCTGAGTGATGTGTATATTGTTGTTGTTTTATGCGAAGTTGCAGGATGTTTCAGTGACGATGTATACCTCTATTTATTGGTATAGCGACGATATAGGCTTATGCCTTTTGTGACGATGATGTTGTTGTTGTATGTGTTTGTTGCATTCATATACATATGCATTTTGGCGACGGCCTAGAATGGCAAATTAGTGACGAAGGCTTATGCCTTGATGCCTCTGTTAACTGGCAATTGGCGATGGGGGCTGAAGCCCTGGGTACCACATGCATGTGCATTTGTTAGAGTCTCATTATATGTGGCATGAGTGTGATTTAATTGTGACGTGATGTGACTTGAGTTGTTGAATTGTGATAATGTGAAGTTGTAATTATAAGTTGTTATACTAATGGCGCGTTGTGGCAGGTATTGTCTGGAAGATGAGAAATAGTTGTTATAACTATTAATACGTTGTTGTTGTTGATTTTTGTTATTATAACTGTTCAGGTTAATTGTTATTATAACTGTTGTCTGAAATCCGTAACGTGATAATTTTGTATTATTTAATTCTAATATATTGTTTATCATGCGTTTGTTTATATTGGTAGATATCTCACCCTTTCTGAATGATGTTTCCCTACCATGGGAAATTGACAGGTACTCAAGATAGCGGTGGAAGTTTGAAGTGATTTTATGAAGTCTTTAGTTGCTGTTATTCGAGTTGGTGTCTTGCTCTGATACGTAGCACTCGGGGGGATAAAATGATTGTTTTAATTATTATTTCTTTTGCTGAATTTTATTTAGTTTTGATTTAAATTGTAACCTAAAGTTACCGTGCAAAGATGCTACGGCTTGATTTGAATAGTTATGAAGTTTGTTGATTCCGCTGCGAGTTAATTATTGAATTTAAACGAAGTGATTTTTAGTAATGATTTGATTATCGTTTTAAATTCTTGTGCTATGTATCTATGTGAAGGCAAATAAGCCGTAACTGTTTTTGAAATGACGAATATGTGATACCTCAAATGAACTTGTTTGGAATTTATACTCTGATTTTTCAGTATAATTTATCGGGTAGATTTGGGGTGTTACATTAGTGGTATCAGAGCAGGTCGGTCCGTCCGGCCAAGTTGTCTAATGTTGTTTATTCCTCTGTACGCGACAAGTGTGTGAAACACTGTCGATACTTGTTGCTTTCTGGTTGTTGCAGGAATTAGTTTCAGCGAAGTGGGGGAGAAGCTTTGCTTCTCGGATGTGGTTCAGTTGTAAGTTTGCAAAGAGGATTGTTGTCTTGGTGTTTCGAAAACTGAATTTCGACGAAAGAATGTGTCTCTCGAGTTATAAAAAGTTTGGGAGTGAGGAGATATGTTAAGAGTTTTTTTGGAATATGTTTAAGTTGAAGAAAAACAGGTTTTGGAGTGAAATTTTCGTAAGCAAAACGCAGGAAATTGCTGAATTTGTTGTGAAACTTCAAAAATTCATAACTGGAGTTCTGGATATCCGATTCGAGTCCCGTTTGAAGCGTTGGAAAGCTAATGAGAAGAAATTTATTTTAAAAATGGTTCCATCAGATTTAATAGAATTATTTGTAACAAGATGATGTTGAAAAGAGATGAAATTTACGGTTACGCTTGTCCTTGGAACTGGACTTGTTTGTTGGTGCCGCACAGGACGTCAGTGTCAAAGTTGAGTGAATTTAAGGAGTAATTAATAGGTTTGTTGAAAATTAATTTTAAGAATTAGTGTACCATTTGAGAAGTTTTGGAGATACCGTAAAGAGTGTCGCCGCATGGCGTCGATGTTCGCACTTTCGAATAGCGTTGGAATAGTTAACGAGTTAGTAGTGGTTATGTTGAAGAAGTACCGGAATGATCGACACATGTGTAGTCGATTTGAGATGTGTTAATGGGTTGTTATGTTGGATGGTTGGACGTGGAAGTGTAGTCGATGATGGTTGTATCGGATAAATTTTCGAGGACGAAAATATTCTAAGTGGGGGAGAGTTGTAACACTCGGTATTTAGTTAATTATTTAATTAAATACTTTCGAATTATTTCGAATTTAATTATTGAATTTGTGGAGTGTTGAGAATTGTTGACATGGGTTTTTATGATTAATTAGTCAATTAATTAATTAATTAAGTTGTAGAAATAGTATTGAAGAAATACTAGATTTATTATATGGACTTAATTAAGTGACAATGGTAGTAAAAGGTGGGGTGTGAATGTTAGGCCCAATAGATTTAATGAAATTAAGTTAAGATAAGGATTAGGTTAATTAGAAGAGAAAAAGTCTTGGGGAATTAGTCATGGGAAGGTGTAGAGAAGAGAGAAAATAGGAGAGAAATTCATTCCCGTTTTTCTTGCAGCAGTCTCACTAAATCAAAGATCCCCGATTCGTTAACCGTTGGATCGTCGCCAAATTTTGTGGGTAGGTTCGAAACACCTATAGCTAACTTTTGACCGTTGGGATCTTTAAAATAAGGTCTGAGCTGTGAGATATCATCATTGCACTGTAGCTGCATATTTGGGAAAATTTCCAGCTTTTGATTCTGATTAAAAGAGGCAATGGTTGGGAGCTAAGGTTAGATGGCTTCGATCGGTAGAATTGTAGAACGGACTCCGAATACAAGGTAAGGGGTGGGGTTCTAACTCTATAACCGGACTCATGATGAATGATATGTGGGGGTTAATTTCGTAGGAAATTATTCCAGTTTATTTGTGTGTGATTTATGTTGCAAAACAATAATTTTTATGCTATTGTGTTGAATCTTGTTGTTGTTGAATCGATAGTGTAGTTAAATTTGTAGTGCAAAATAATTATTGGAATACTTGGAGATAGGAATATGATGATTGTATGTGGGATTATGGTGTATTTAGTTATCCGGAATTAATTGAAAATTGTAGAGGTAGTTCGTATATGCTAGTAGGTGATTGTGATCGGCTTGTTTTGTGAATTATGATGAGTACGTTGTGTTGTTATTTCTTTGTGATTTCTGAGTGATGTGTATATTGTTGTTGTTTTATGCGAAGTTGCAGGATGTTTCAGTGACGATGTATACCTCTATTTATTGGTATAGCGACGATATAGGCTTATGCCTTTTGTGACGATGATGTTGTTGTTGTATGTGTTTGTTGCATTCATATACATATGCATTTTGGCGACGGCCTAGAATGGCAAATTAGTGACGAAGGCTTATGCCTTGATGCCTCTGTTAACTGGCAATTGGCGATGGGGGCTGAAGCCCTGGGTACCACATGCATGTGCATTTGTTAGAGTCTCATTATATGTGGCATGAGTGTGATTTAATTGTGACGTGATGTGACTTGAGTTGTTGAATTGTGATAATGTGAAGTTGTAATTATAAGTTGTTATACTAATGGCGCGTTGTGGCAGGTATTGTCTGGAAGATGAGAAATAGTTGTTATAACTATTAATACGTTGTTGTTGTTGATTTTTGTTATTATAACTGTTCAGGTTAATTGTTATTATAACTGTTGTCTGAAATCCGTAACGTGATAATTTTGTATGATTTAATTCTAATATATTGTTTATCATGCGTTTGTTTATATTGGTAGATATCTCACCCTTTCTGAATGATGTTTCCCTACCATGGGAAATTGACAGGTACTCAAGATAGCGGTGGAAGTTTGAAGTGATTTTATGAAGTCTTTAGTTGCTGTTATTCGAGTTGGTGTCTTGCTCTGATACGTAGCACTCGGGGGGATAAACTATTGTTTTAGTAATTATTATGTTTGATGAAATTTTAGTGATGTTTTATTTTGGTTGTGACTCAAACTTGCTTTGTGAAGATGCTATGATTAAAATAAATCATTGTGAAGTTTTGTGAATTCCGCTGCGAGATAAGATAATTATTTTGATACAGTGATTTTGAGAATTAATTTTAATTGTCCGTTTATGTTTATGTGCTATGTATCTATATGAAGGCAAGTAAGCCGTAAATGTTTTTGAGATGACGAATATGTGATACCTCAAATGAACTTGTTTGAAATTTATACTCTGATTTTCTGTATAATTTATCGGGTAGATTTGGGGTGTTACAGTGCGACCCGTACAAACACACAGGTAGATGACTAATTAATTATTTTATTTATTTTTTAACTAAATTATACATTTTTTACGGGTCGAGATAACTTAATTTATATATCTTTTATATACTTTTTAACCATCACTATATTATATTTATTTATTATTTATAATAATATTGTGCAATCCGTATAAATGCACGGGTAGATGACTACTTAATTATATATCTTTTATATATTTTTATTAATCATTATTATATTATATTTATTTATTATTTATAATTACATTTGTGCGACCTGTGCGAACGCACGGGTCTCTTGCTAGTTAAATGTGTTAAAATTAAATAGAATCTTGTGATTGGTTGAAGGTAGCCTACCTAACTTTTTGTGATGGGTAGAGAAGTTGTTCCCAACTATTAATTAATTAATGTGATACCATTACAGGTTAATTTAATCAAATCTTATTAGCCCATTTTTTAATTAATCTAAACAATTATGATGAAAAATATAGGGTTATATGTTGTTTAATCATTGTTTTTTATTTATAGAAATTACATAGTTATATTTTAATTTTTAATCACATTTTAAAAAATTAGTAAGTTTAGTATTATTTTTGTTTAAGTTATTATGATTACATAAATAGTAAATTATTAGGTCTAAAGTATTTTTAAACAACCTTATCTTGAATTATATAGCATATTATTTATGATTTTGTTTAAATTTTTTCATGTTACTATACCAATTCCAATCATAATACTGAAACTCTTCACATAAAAAAAAACAAAAATTATATTTAAATAAATTAAATTTTATTTGAAATATTTATATATCATTTATTTATTTTTTAAATTTTTAATGTCTTTTACAATTTTAAAAAAAAAAATAAAACTCTTTTTTATTTGTTTACCTTTCTTTTTATTAAGGCCAATTTTTAAAATTAGAACAGGGCCTCCAAATAGTTTGAGACGGCCCTGTTTGATATTTATACATTTATAATACCAAAACAAATTAAAATACATAAGACGCAAATTGTTTATAACATACCTTTATGAATTAGGAAAGAATAATTTCTAATTATATTAAAAATTTTAATTTTTTTTCGGGATGGCGGGCTACCCATGGCCCATACACGCCGACCCATATTTTTTAGGGCTTTTTAGGGCCGGGCTTAAAAAGGCTCGGATATAAATGGGCTCGAAAAATAAGGCCCAAGCCCTAACTATTTTCGGGCCTAATAGGCCGGCCCATGGGCTTCAGCCCATTTTGACAGCTCTATGTTGAATTGACAATTCGTAACTACTGTTGATAACCTCACTTCTTTGAGAACTCTCTGAGAATTTCCCAGAGAAGAAAAGGAGTTCTACAGGGTGATAGGAAAAGGAAGATGACTATGCAAGAGGCTAGTTCAAAGTAGAGCTCAATTACATCAAGATAGCATCAACTACCAAAGGCAGGGGTAGGGAATATCCTGTTCTTGGTCTCTAGATGTGGACTGTGTCTTTAGAAAGCATGTGTTTTGGTCATGAGTTGAGCATCAAGTGTACAATTCAAACATTCCTCTAGTTTGTCTTATTATTGTCTTGTTCTTGACTTATAATCGTTTCTTCTGGTTTGTTTTGTTCATAACTTACAATTCTTATGGGAATCTTAGACTTTCTCTAGATTCCTAGGGAAATTTTCTCTGGGAAGAAACTTCGACTTATTCGTTGTTTCTTAGGGTTTTCATTGTTTTTGTTCAAAAGCCCTGTCAATTGCTTTTAAGAATCATGGAACATACAACCTTAAAGAATTCACCTTCACAAGATACTGTGAGTTAGAAATCAGAGACAATGTCTGACAGGATGTCAGGACATCATATCAGACATGTTTGTTGTATAACTGGCAGGAGGATTGACGTGATAAGATCACACACGTGTCTGGATGGAAAAGATCTGTCCAAATGCATGCATCTAGACTCATTCCTTTTCAGCAGAAACAGTCAAGATTCAGAAAAGGTATTCAATGCAGACGTTGAATGGGTGGGAGTTTTCCTAGTTTAGAGTTTCCTTTTGACCAAGTCTATTGAAGAATGTTATCTTTGAGGTTCAGGTTCGGCTATTTATAGAGGGTTCTTCAAACTTTCATCATACTGTGAATTCTGGGTTCATAACAAACATGGGATTCATCTGCGTGTGGGTGTGTTGCATCCATCTATGGTACTGTGAGAGACTTCTTTGTAAATTTTTTGCCAAAAAGGGGGAGAAGAGTCTGGATTTAATTCAAAGAAATCTGGAACTCGATTTTCCATTGCTGAACATATCAAAGAGGGAGGCGTGTCATCTAGCGAATAGTTGCTGTTGTGACTTGTGATCTGAGTTAACGAACACAATTGTGACTTGTGTTCTGAGTTACAAAGAAAATATATGATGTTCTACTTATGAGGTTTGCCATTGTCCATGGACCTCTTTCTCCACCACTACAAGGGTAGATCATGTCTTTGTAACATGAATTAATTCTTACGTTAAGGGGGAGTATTCCTCAAATAAACTTCAAACCTTCTTAGCGTCAAGAATGAGGCTGTAGGTGTTAAGGTTTGTGCTGCATCAAATCACGGGAAGAAAAACTGAAGGGAGAGATCAATCTGAAGATGATATTCTTGATCTTAAGCTGGACCAAAGGAGAAGATGCTGAACAAGATGTCTTGACATCAGTAACGAAGACTGGCTCTATTCAACAGTTGTTGCAGCCACTGCACTTCAGAAGTTATGTTGTTTTACCTATTTTATATGTAATCTGCAATTTATTTGTTTTAGCAAAAAATTTGCCAAAGGGGGAGATTGTTAGTTCTCTGGTTTTAGAGTTGGCTTAATTTTTGTAAAACAAATAAAAGAACTTGTATGTATAAATATATAAGAACAACAGGTACAGCAAAGAGTCCCACTGGAATGATAGAACATGTTACGTTTGAGCAATTCAACATCTGGAATAACATGTCACATGGGATGTTACGACATCATGCCGAGCTGAAGTGAAGAATTAAATCTATGTGATTTAATTATACAGAAGATTGCAAAATATTCAGGGATATTGTGCAAATAATATAAAGGCGTGATATATTATATGACAGGTCTGAAGAATCAATATGAAGATTTGAAGAATCATTCAGGCAAATAAAATCAGAATATTGAAGATTATAAAGTTTCTAATGATAGAGATATTCTTGGAAACTAACAATTGAAGACCTTGATTGTAGCAGAAGTTACTGCAATATTGTAACAGCAAATCTGCTGTGATTGAAGGCCCAAGTCTAGTTGGCTATAGGTTATAAATAGAACACTTTGTAACCTAGAAAAAGAAGGACAAACATCGAGTAGAAAAGATGTAATCTTTAGGGTTTGTCAAGGTAAACCTCCTGGCCTGTGGGAAGGTTACCTATGTGATCCTCGAAGCCTGTAGGAAAGAGGAGTATTGTTCTTGGAGGAAGCTTTGAAGTAACTCCAGGTTCGTGGTCATAGTCAAGGTGGCTAGGGATTATCATGGAAGTGTGTCTTCCAAACTTTTAGATATTTGGGATTAGAAGGAGATGGATATTAGGTCGTTGTTACAACTCCTGGGACTGGAGAACTGTACAACATCATTGCGATGATTGGAATTGGGATGGGGATATTCCATATCTAGGGAAAAACTAGGGAGAAGGGTCATTGGGTAGGGATTAAGTTAGGGGTTAGCTTAGGACTAGTTTAACTCTGAATTAATACTGCTGATATTGGATTTCATTCATGGCTTGATATGCCCCCAGAGTAGGTGTGATTTCACTGAACTGGGTTAACAATTTCTGGTGTCTTTTATCTTTCTATTTGGCATAATTTTGTGTATATTCTTTGCTGATGACTTTGGACAGATCACATGTCTTGACATCTTTCTCGATATTTGGATCTGTTACGCCAGAATTTCAGATGTCTTGAACAAGGCTTTGGCAAAATATCGGTTGGAGCCTGCAACATACATGTTGCCTTAAAAAGCTAAGTAAAATTCTGCATGGTAAAGAAAGAAAAGGACTTGTTGCCATTACATCACACTTTCTCACCAAGTTTGAAAGAAAGTATCAGCTACACCTATCACCACACTACCTCACTACACCTCCATATATAAAGCTCAAACCTTCACAAAACATTTTACGCGATTCATTTTCCATTTTCTTTTCTCAGTTTCAAACGTCCACTCTCTCTTCTCTCTCACCTCTCTCTCCACCATCAACAACCATAACCAACTTTTCAACAACCTTCAACCATTATCACAACCACTACTCCTCTTCATTCTCTCTCGGCTCCGCCTTCTCCTCCAATCATTCACTCTCGACTTCATCATCTTCATCACTATAACATCAATCATCATCTCCAAACTTTCAGATTCAATTTCAATCACCAAGGACCTTCATCAATCATCACATTCAAGCTTCAAGAATTCAATCGCCATCATCATCTTCACGAATCGATCGCAAATGCTATTCAGAATCATCATCAATATTGAGTTGAGTTTTCTTTGAGTTTATTTCTCAAAGCTCAACTCCAAGACAAATCGTCACTATCATCAAGGAGCAAGGAGTTGATAGAAGCAGCGAATAGTGTTCTTGTTTCCTTTCTTGCAAGATCTAACAGGTAAGTTCTCTGAGACTCCCTTGCATGTAGCATCATGTTTAGGTCTGTGAGCTCTCAATCATTGGAGAGTTGAGTTAGGTTTAGCTCTATGTATTCACTTGTGTGTTTCATGTGTATGAAACTTTTTGTGATTCTTGAGTTGATTTGTTTTGTATGAAATGTTGTTTGTTCATGTGTTTGGATCTTGTATTTGAGTTTTATAAACGTTTGTAATCACGTTGATACACTTAGAAGGGATTTTGGTGAAAGGTAGTGATATTAGGGTTTATAAAATGGATTCGGTTTAGATAATAAAGGAAGTATTAGAGAAAACTAAGTAGATATTTGAAATCAGGGCAAAATTTCAAGTAGGAAGGAGGTAGCTTTTTCAATTTCTGGTAAATTTTGTTTAGCTCCACCGCGTGTTTGGCTAAACAAAATTTTCCAGAAATTGAAAAAGCTATCTCCTTCCCACTCGAAATTTCGCCCTGATTCCAAATATCTACTTAATTTTCTCGAATTCTTCCTCTATTATCTAAATCGAATCCATTTTATAAACCCTAATATCATTACCCTTCACCAAAATTCATTCAAAGTGTATCAACATGATTACAAACGTTCATAAAGCTCAAATAGAAGATCCAAACACATGAACAAACAAAATTTCATACAAAAAGAATCAACTCAAGAATCACAAAAATTTTCATACACATGCAACACAAAAATGATTACATAGTGCTAAACCTAACTTAACTCTCCAATGATTGAGAACTCACAGAGCTAAATATGCTGCTACATGCAAGGGAATCTCAGAGAACTTACCTGTTAGATCTTATAAGATAGGAAACAAGAAAACTCTTCGTTGCTGCTATCCACTCCTTGCTGCTTGATGATAGTGACGATTTGTCGTGGACTTGGAGTTAAGCTTTGAGAAATAAACTCAAAGAAAACTCAACTCAATATTGGCGATGATTCTAAATTGCATTTGTGATCGATTCGTGAAGATGATGATGACGATTGACTTCTTGAAGCTTGGATGTGATGATTGATGAAGGACCTTGGTGATCGAAACCGAATCTGAAAGTTTGGAGATGATGATTGATGCTATAGTGATGAAGATGATGAAGTCGAGAGTGAATGATTGGAGGAGAAGGTGGAGCTGAGAGAGAATGAAAAGGAGTAGTGGTTGTGATAATGGTTGAAGGTTGTTGAAAAGTTTGTTACAAGTTGGTTATGGTTGTTGATGGTGGAGAGAGAGAGGTGAGAGAGAAGAGAGAGTGGAAATTTGAAACTGAGAAAAGAAAATGGAAAATGAATCGCGTAAAATGTTTTGTGAAGGTTTGAGCTTTATATATGTAGGTGTAGTGAGGTAGTGTGGTGATAGGTGTAGCTGATACTTTCTTTCAAATTTGGTGAGCAAGTGTGCTGTAATTGCAACAAGTCCTTTTCTTTCTTTACCATGCAGAATTTTGCTTAGCTTTTTAAGGCAACATGTATGTTGCAGGCTCCAACCGATATTTTGCCAAAGCCTTGTTCAAGACACCTATTTTATGCCATTGGATCTCTAGCCCTTGGTCACCAAACCATTCAATCTTTATATCAATGTGGATAGGACATATAGGTGAATATGTTTAATGTTGAGATTATCAAGATATGAATCCCACAACCCTTTTAAAATTGCCTTGCAACCTAATAGTCCACCATTGCTTCTTGCCCGCGTGTGACTTGTTCTGGCCAGTCCATATGCAGTGTTCGTGTACATGACTTTGGGACCTCATATCTTGCGCCACACATAACCAAAAGCTTTGATTCTTGCACCATTTGAAAAGGGACATGGAGGAGAGGAGATTGATACTGAACTTGGATTAATGAGATGCTTGTAATCCTCAAAATATTTCCTTAAAGATGGCACGAAAGGTGTTTGATGATTTTCCTGTGCTGGGTAAGATCTTTGGCTGGCAACGTGACATGGATCTGTTTGGATCTTCCAATTTCTAATCTTCATAACTCTTGATTCAGGCCTCAAATGAAAAATCCTCTAACTACAAAGTTGTTCTCTCGATGAGAGGAACAACTTTGATGTTAAACTTTTCCCAAAATTCTTTCTCTAGCCATGTGTAAACTGGTCATGAAGTTGACTGCTCAACCAACCTTAAAACTCTCAAATATTATCTAAGTCTTTTTTACTTTCCTCTTTTGGGAATTTCCCGAATTAACTACCTTCCATTTTTAGTAACTTTTGATAAAATCTTTATTTCTTCTATTTCTTTGACTTTTCCTTGATCAATTCTCACCAAAAAGTCAACAACATGAGAGTTGACCTAATTTTTGACCAAAACTACAAAAAGTCAATTGTTTGACTTTTTCAGTCTCAAATGAATTTTCTTGATTAATCACTTCCAATTCAACTTCAATCATTCTCCAACCAATGAAAATCAACAGAACACTTCCACATGAACCCCATGCTATTTCACACTATACAAATTAACTCCTGATTAAATGTTGACCAAAAAGTCAACTGGGTTGACTTTGGTCAAAAACCCTGATTTAGGAAGACCAGATGAACCTCAAGCTTACATCCTCCAATCAATACCTTGAGCTGAAGATTGTGAAACCTTAATTTCAGGAGAAATTAAGAAATCTTTTCCACAAGGCCCTTTTCTTATCAATTTTTGGATAATTACAATGGTATGAATGAATGTATTGAGTGAGTGACCTAAATGAAATATGCACATGAATGGGGTGTGAAACCTCCTTTAGGTTAAAATGGGTGGGAAAATTTTGGGGTGCAACACACGGTCACCTGTGTCCTGGGACACGGCCGTGTCATCCACACGAGCCATTTTTTTTTTTAATTTTAGTGGGCCCACCCACTTATTTCCCCAATCCTTTCAGCCCATTACGACTTATATTCCGAAAATTTACCATTACCACTCAATTTTCACTCTTCACTTTCTATATTCTCCATCTTCTAAAAACCTAAACCACCATTAAACCTCCACATAAAACCTTCAATTTCTACCACAAACCTCCATCAATTTCAAAACCGTCTTCACAAAAGTTGCTCCACTCATCACCCAATTAAACAATCCTCGATTTATTTTCACTTTCACCGTTGTTTTTTTTTCGTTGTGATTTTTGCAGGTTGTGACTATGCCTCCACGAAGAGCTGTTTAACGAAGAGACGCCGAGGGGTCATCTAGACCAAGCCAACGCGCGAGAAGAGAACCAAATCCGCATGGTATCATTTTTTGGGATAAAGAGCGCTAAAAGCGGTATGACGCTCATATCCGACGAAAATTATTCCCGACAAGGTACATCTGTGACGTTACCCTGGACTGTTTAGGTTTAAAACAAGAAGTTCATCGCATGTTTCATACTTTAGAGTTATTAAGGTTTATTCAATTTGAAGCTCCGACTTTTGAGCGAATTACTTATGAATTTTTTAGTACATTAGATTTTAAATTGAAAACCAGAGCAAGCAGGTTGGAGCCGGAGTTTTACAGAACACTGAAATTTCGTATGTTTGACATTGATCATGAGCTGTCCTTAGATGAGTTTGGGGACGTTTTAAAATTTCCCATTGTTGGTTGGGGTAGGGCGCCGAAAACCTTTCACCTGAAGTTTTTTGGAAAGAAATTATTGAAAAAGAAGACTATTGTGCTAAAGGTGCGAAGGATTCTGTTATGCTCAAAAAGCTTTAGCCCACATCTTATTCGTAGGGGTGACAATCTCGGTGTAGCTTCACAACGGGAATTATATTTCTTATATTGTATGGCTGAGCAGGTAAAGATTAATGTCACTACTTTCGTGGCGGACCATTTGGGTAAGGTAAGTCGGGCAAGATCCAGTGAGATTTTTGTTGGCGGTATCATTACCGCTTTGGCTGACGGACTTGGCTATGGTAGAGAATTGAGGAATCTCCCGCCAGTACCACCGACTGTGGTGAAAATTGATACGACATCTTTGTTTAAACGGAGGATGATTGCAAATCAGCCCCAATATTATTCTTTGGATATTTATGGACGTCATATTTTAACTTTACCACATCCAAATCATGTTTCTATTGCTGATCAAGCTAACTGGTTGTATGTAAGCACCGACCTAGAGGGGAAGGTGACATGGATGATGATTATTTTGATGCAGGTGGCTATAATGATGAGGAGCAGCAGCAAGAGGATGAACAGTTTGTTCCGCCTCAAAACACAGATGGTGAAGGGACATCCCACATGCCCCAAAACCAATGGGGTTGGATGCACACAGAGATGGACTACCTATGGGCGGAACAAACCCGCCAAGGAGAAGAACTTTTGAGACAAGGGGTTGAAGAAACCCGCTTCGGCAAAGAACTGTTGCGACAAGGAGCGGAGTAGGCCCGACAAGGGGCTGCCATTTACGATATCCAAGAGACGATGCAACACATGATGTTGCATTATCTGTACCCTCCGCCTCTGCCTCAGTGATCACTATGAGTCTTCCTCGGGCTTGAGCTAAAACATTAAGGTCAATGTTTAATTCAAGTGTGGGGGGGAGTCCTTTCGTATTTTTTATGTTCCCTTGTGTTTGTTTTTGTTTGTTTCGTTTCTTTGTGTGTTTCATTTTATGTTTTTCATTGTGTTTTTTTGAGTTTTTACTTGTGTTTCTTTGTCTTCGATTGTAGGATATGATTGGTGTTATAGGGTGAATTTGATTTCATGGATAGAATGATGAAAAAAGTGAAAGACACAACCTGAATTTACTCTTGAGGCACCTATGGAAGTGGACAAAACTCAGGAAATTCCTAGACACAACTTGGTAGCACCAAGTGACAAAGTTGGAAGTTAACCCGAACCGGAAAAGAAGCTGTACCAAACAAAGATTATTTTTGAACTTGTAAGCAATACCCAACATGGTGAGAATACACAGAGCCAAACACTTCATATCATCATGAATGTGCAATCAAGTATGGTTTTATCACTCTAATTTTGCATTCGTTCTACTCATAGTACACAAATCGATCACACGCACTGAGGCACATTTTGTTTGTTTTAACCCTGGGCCTTTCTAGCTTAACCATTCGTATGTAATCCTTTGTTAACCATTGTTGAGCCTATATCCATTTTGTTTGTTAAAACTGTAATTGTGAAACCACGACTATACACTTCCTACCATGTTCAGTATAAATGACGAAATTGTTGCAAATTATGCAAATTGTTGAAAAAGAAGGAGTCAAGTGCGTGAAAATTAAAAGTTGAAAAAAAAAAAGAAGAAAGAAAAAGATAGAAAACTATATGTTCAGACAAAATAGTCTTTATGAGAAAGAAAAAAAAGAGAAGAAGTGTAACGCACTTGCCATCACACAAGAATAAAAAAGCAATCGAAATGCATAAAAAGTGTTAAAAATCCCAATTTGCGATAAAACGTGCACAAGAACAATGACCACACTGTTAATACCGAACCAAAAACCCTCGTACACCTTTTTCCTTGTTTACCTCACCTAACCTAAGCCCCATTACAACCTGAAGTCCTCAAATAGTGTGTGTAGTTGATTATGTGGAGTTGAGTTAAAAGGTTTCCGAAATCTAAGAGTTGATATGCATGCCTCGATGTATGAGTGAAAAAACTTAACCTCGAGATTATTGGTGAGGATTGTGAAAAAGCCTGCAGGTAAAAGAATATGTCTATGTGGGAGTACAACAGACAATTCAGAACGGCAAATCAAAACTTCGACACATAAGTAAAAGCAAGTTGTGAAAGTATCAGTTGTGTTGTGGTAAGAAACAAAAACTCATAGATGACCTCTTGCATTGTCGTACATCACTTGAGGATAAGCAATGAGATAAGTTTTGGGTTATGATCGGCCACCAATTTCATCTTGTTTTCGTCATCTATTCGGTGGAAAATCTAGTCATTCGGTAGCATTTCATTGTGTTCCTACTTATGTTTTGATAGTAATGGTAGTTTTCACATTTGAGTTGTGTTACTTTATTTTCACTAGTTATGGGTGTATTTCCGATACTTTTGAGCACTTGGTTGGTGTTGTTTAGTTTATGCATGTACAAAGCATGTCCCGAGACATTTGGACTGATTTTTTGTGTACCATAGCAGTGACACGGGCACCCATGTCACCTGACACGTTCGTGTCATAAAGGATGAAGGGTGGTGCTCAAAGATGATGGAAAGGGTGAACCAGAGTTGTGACACGGTCACTCGTGTCCTAGGACACGGTCGTGTCACACATACCTCATGCTTTAGAGTTTGATTGGTGAACCAGAGGGCTGACACAGTCAGCCGTGTCACCAATGCGCGCAGAAAAATTCTTATGTTTAGGCTTTTGGATTTGTCACTCAAGTGAGGGTATTTCTGACTTTTCGAAAAGGAATGATTGCTGGAAGGATATTTAATCACTTTTTAGGAGAATGAGAAGGGGGCTTTTGGCTTGGGAATCGTAAAAGAGAGGAATAACACAATATAGGCTCAAGTGTTCCGGAACGAAGAGATCTTCAAGAGCATCCGCAATTGAAGATCAATTCACACCAGTTAACTTGTAATGTCTTTATCATTAAATATTGTTATTTTAAATATTGTTATGAGTAGCTAAACCTATTTATGTTAGGAGGATGTCCCTGAATCGCTTTTATGTAATGAATCGAATTACTGTTGCTTTATGAATTTGAAGTTTTTATGAGTTAAGTTTATATCCAAAGTGTCTAATGCTTCTTTCTATTAGAAAATAGAATTTTGATATACGGTTAAGGTTAAGGTCGGAAAAATCACCTTAACGTTTTTTTGAATAATAACATTACCGTTAAATCGCTTAGGAATAAGGGTTTAACAGTAGTGATCGTTTAATTCTCGATTATATTCACAAGGTGCTTGATATCAATTTGAGTTGTTAAGGAATTAAAACCTAATTTGAGTATCAAAAGGTTTTCCGCTAAGGAATTAAGGAAAATAACTCTTACGAATTGATACTTATTCATAATAACGAATCTTTCATAAAATAGTAGTTACATGAATTACAATGCGGTTCACACATCTACCCTAGCATATCTTCTCATACTTTTTACAAAGTCAATTTTACATTCTATTTACTTTAGTTATTGTCATTTTATTTTACTCATCTCAACCAATTCTATATGCTCTTTTGTTAAATTGAGTTCTGGTATATTGCCACAGCAGTCCACGAGATCGAACTTGGGGAATCTCCACTTTTATTATTACATCGGTAAAAATTAGTACACTTGCTATTTTTTCAATCACCTGTTTGCGATCGAAAGGAAGTAACGTGTCCGTTTAAGAGAAAGAAAGCCTTGAAGGCGAGAGAGAAGAGAATTATTGGTTGAGTGTTTTTTATGGTGAAAGTATATCAAATGGTCCCTCATAGGGTGTGAGTATTTGAATGCTTTATTTGAAGAAAGTATGTCAAATGATCCCTCATAGGGTGGGGGAATTTGACTTCTTTCTTTTAATTATTCAAATAGATTTAGAGTGTTTTTTAGAGTTTGATGTGTTGGTGTTTTTTAAGAGAATAGTACTCAAATGTTCATTCATAAGGTGGGGGTATCTGAATACTTTCTTAGAATATGATTAGAGTGTTTTGAAAGTTGAAAAAGAAAAGAAGAAATGAAAACCCAATTGTATTATGAATGAGGGGATTCTAAATCCTAATTTTATGTACAATGGACCCATAGCTTGGATTGAGAGAATAATCTAATATTTATGGAATTTTTTTAATGTTAAAAGAAAATCTAATAAGTAAAATATTTTTGTACTTGGAAATTAATAGAAAAGCTAATCAATAAAATTCTTTTTGACATTTTTGTTACCAAACAAAATTGGAATTAAAAAAAGATAAACACAATATTAAAGTTAAAATAAAAAAACACATAAATGGGCTAAAGAAATAAAACAAATGAAATGTCAAATAGAAGAAAATGCTGGGCTAAAAAGGAGAAAGGCCCAAGTCAGAATATATTAATCCCAGGAGGAGTGTGTCGCCGGCAATATGCAGGGTGCAGCAAGGAGATTCGATTGGGCTTAAAGCCCTAAAGCCCACAACAACAAAAATTAACACAAGTGGAACCCTAATCAACAACACCTCATCTCTCTTCACTCACGATTCTTCTCTCACTCTGCTAATCTCTAAATACTCCATGTTTCTTACACGTTTGTTTCTCAAATTTCTCATTTTTCTAAACTCAAAACAATCAATATCCATAAGCAATGAACAAATAGACCAAGATTAATCAAAAGTCTAGCACAATATTTTTCTAAAGAAGAGAAATCACAGAGTAAGATCGCGTAATATCCAACGATTCAATTACAGGAAAAAAAGAGATGTTACCAATATTGGGAGAAATTGTTGACGCTGAAGTTCTAAAGAAGCTCCGTGGAATCGACGCTGTTGTTGTCACGAGCGGTGTTATAAGGGATGTTGTTTATTTTCTGAAAATATAGAAAGGTGATGGTTCTACGCATTTTGTTTGGAGGAAGATTGAGTTTTGATTTCAGCAGAGTTTGTTTACAATTTTCTTTCTCTGCTTTGCTTTGTGAATGAGTGAGAGGTGATTATATAGGGTGAGAAGTGAGGATTTGAGAGGGAAATTTGATGAGCTTTGAAATAAATTTGGAATGAGTTTTATGGACCTTCTTGCTAGCTTTTGTGTTTGTTTATTTTGGTGTAATTTTTGGCATGTTTTGAACAGCAGCATAGGTTTGGTGGAGTGACAGAGTGGCAGCAAGTTTGTTATTTTTTGTCTTTTAGTGATGTAAAAGAATGGTGTAATGTTATTTTTTGTCTTTTAGTGAGGTAAAAGAATGGTGTAATGAAATTGTGATGCAATGGGAATTGCTAAAAAACGTGAAGGGCTTTTTGTGTGTGGGGACCTTCAAATTTTTGGCTTCTTGGCTTGAGAATGACTTGGACCAAAAAAAAATGAAATGGGCTTTAGAACTTGTACACTTGAATTGATCATGGACTTTGTAACGAATGAAGCAAATAACCTCTCCTTTGATTTGCACCTATAATAGAAACAATAACAAAATGCAAAATAAAATATATACAAATGACTTGTTAATTTTAATTTCAAAATTAAAATTATAAAACAAAGTTAGTAACAAAATTACTAATATTGAACGAGAATGCATAAAAATGGGAATGATCATATATTTTTTTGAATGAAGAATGATGAAAATGCAAACGAACATAATAAATATATTTTTCTAATTTTTTTCTTGAATGAAATGTGAATATGTTAATGCCTTAATAAAATGATGCAAAGGAACGTGAAACTTAAGCCTGATGGAAATAAAATCAGGAGGGCAAATTTTGGGTTACAGCATATGCTAATTCTCTTATTTCTTTCTAATTGTGGGAAAGTACTCGTGAATCCAGCACTGTTATAAAATAAAGTGTTTGGGTTAAAATTTAAATAACTAAATGATATAGATTAAAATACATATATTAGAGAATATAAATAAAAGTATATTAAATAACATACAATAAATTAAAGGATATAAATTAAATGAGATAAATACTTGCACAAGAGTGGGATATCCACCAAGCTGCTTGCAACTAAACATAGATGCATCTTCAAGATATCGATATAGAGTGACTAATGCAGCAGATACCCAACTGTAAGAACTAAGTCTCTCAAGGTCTCTAAACAGCAACAAATATCGTGCCTTGACAAGAGTAAAAGTCTTGTCAGCAAATATGGTACAACCCACCAACATCAATGGTCGCAAATGCACAACTACCAGCACCTCGATGCTCCCCAAATATGTCATATAACCATTGCAGATCATAATAAGAGCCCCTACACTCACAAACATGTCGACAGACCTCACCCCCGTCCACTCCCAAACACTGAATGGCAAGCTCAACAGCCATGTCCTTAGTGACATGATCGGGGTACCAGAAAATACCCTCAATGGGCAAGTGCAACAAACAGGAAGCATCATCCAATGTAATTGTCATCTCACCGAATGACATGTGAAATGATGATGTCTCCTTGTGCCACCTCTCCACAAAAGTTGAAACAAGGTTAGGGTCTATCTTGGTCAGGCTGGTTCTTTGTAGAGAAGTCAGACCTGACCTAAACATTAAACGCTTTATCTCTGCTGGGAGCAAATGAGGAACCTTTTCCTTCAGCTTCAGCCTGTGTTCTGCAACTTTAAGCTCCTTTTTCAGACCTCTTTTCGGAAAATAAATAAAAATTCACATTATAAAATACATAGAATAAATTTATTTTAAAGTAATAAAAGTATAATAAATTTATTTTACTTACCTCGCTGAACCATATATGTTGAGCAATATGATGCTTGTATCTCACCAGAACATACAGGTCAGAAGGTCCTCTAGGATATTCAACTAGCGCTTGTGGCGGCTTTGGAACAGGTGCAGACGGATCAACAACATCTACAATGTTGCGTCGTGTTAGAGTGCGGCTAACAGGCCTCCTGTCTAATCCTCGATTACGCGTCGCTGTCAAATTTAAAAAAAAACAAAAAAACATAAAAAATTACAAATCACAAACCAGAATACTTTTGGGAAGTGTTCTAGTTTCTTAAGGGAACAAAACCGGAAATCTTGCGAAAAGTGTTCCGGTGTGAGATTGCGTAAATCGGAAGACTTACTTGATGTGTTCCGGTATTCTTTGATGTGAACCAGAAGAGTTTGGAGAAGTGCTATGGAATGAGCTTCGGTAAACCGGAAGAGTTGGGCAAAGAGATCAGGTTTGTGACAAATGTAAACCGGAAGAGTGCACGAAAGTGTTTCGGTTTGGAAAGTTTTTTTTCTAAGAGCATTTTTACTCAATTGGGTGAAAAAGTGAAATTGTAAAAAAAAAACTTTTACACGTAAGAATATAAAGACAATTGAAAGGGTACGAACTATAATTTTCTCCATATTTTATATGTAGGCCCAATTGCATGTTCATTATTTAAAAGTTTAAGACCGTGTCTTGTAAGTACATTTTTTAAAAGCCAAAATGTATTACAAAAGAGAACCAATACCAAGGGAAAATAGGGACTAGGCCAAAACCATAACCTTCAACAAACTCTGCAGCAAGGGAAGCCTTGCTTCTTAGTCAGTAAAACATCCATAATAGATACATCCAAAGAGTCATACCAAGTCAAATTTTGAGAGGAAATCCCTATATTAGAAAGTTTTTCCGCACATTGATTACTTTTCCGAAATGTGTGGGATATAATATAAATCATAGAAGATGTAATAATATTAAGCCAACGATTTCTAAGGTGCCATGGAACCATAGCCGGTTTGGAAAAATCTTAGGAAACCAATTTATAATTGGTTTCAAGACACAAGTTATTCCAATAATGGAGCTTGAAATATGGTGGTATTTATTGATGCCAAATAAGTTTGCCTCAGCTAGTATGGACATGGTTGCGGTCGAAGAAGAAATATGCAGCTTTAAGAGTAAGATCACCTGTAGGTTCAAGAACCCAAATTATTTTATAATTGGCATAATTGTATGGAATGTGTTAAGATTGAAGCATGTTAAAAATGTTAGGGAAATCTAGCATCATGTTTGTTGGCAAGAACCAATTCCTATTAATGATGAAATCACTGGCAGTGTTGTAAAGAATGGTGTGATCCATAACATCTAAGTTAAGGGTGTCAATCAAGGGAGGGCCACACCATCTATCTTTCCAAAAGTTGATGTCCTTAGCATTGTGAAGGAGCCAAGTTGAACTATTCATTGTGAAGGAGCCTTGTTGAAAACTTGGCCAGAGCAATCAGCAAAACTATTGAGAAGCAATTGAATGGCTTTGATGGATCTAGAGTTTGCCCCTCGTGAATAGCATGAGATAAAAAACATGGAATTTTTTCTCTATTGGGTTATTATCCTACAAAGTAGAAGATAGGTTAAATAAATTAGTGGCGATGTTGAACAATTAAGCCTTTCTGTCTTCTTCAATAGCAAACAAAAGTGGATTGCTAACAATAATCCGGATGGTGTATGCGAGCCTTTGTATTCCTGAGTACCAACAATAGCATTAAAATCCCATGTGGCACAAAGGGAGACTAGGATGAGATATATTCCATAAATTTGTGTGATGCATATAACTAATAGAGGCATAAGGGGTAGTCATACCAAACTACTTGTTTTGAAATTTCAATAAGAAAGATACTTGTTGATCATCAAGGTTAATAACCTCAGGATTAAGTGATTTGCTACATATGCATTAGAGGAAGAGGAAGGAATTTTCTTTGGTATTCATTACAAAAAATTTCAGGTTATGTCTATCAAGCCACTTTGTGGGAAATCACAAAAAAAACCATCCATGGCTTAACAAGGAGAACCGGGTCAGGTTTATTTTTAATAATAAAATATTTTTAGGGATAATTTTGATGGAGGATTAGTAATACCTCTAACTAAGGTTTTAAAAAAGGTTCTACAACCGCGATAAAACATAATTAGAATCTTTCAATACCGTTATTCACTGTTTTAAGATTGAGAAAAAAAATCTCAAACAAAACGCCGTTAGACCCGCAAGACACCGTTATAGCCGTTTACACACTGATATTTTGCTTTTAAAGGAATCAAAATGTTTAATATTTTGAACTAAAATTTTTGTTTTATTGTAAAAATGAGATCACACTACTTTTATAAGAATCTGAGTTGTGAGAAATTCACACCGCGACGTCCGTTATTTGCAACACAACATCTTTATCGTCTGAAATCGCGAAAGCCACAATGAAACCGAAACGCGACCACTACCGTTTTTAAAACTTGCCTCTAATATTCCAAAATAGGCATATGAGGAAGTGTTGTGTGAACCAGGAATGGATTTGGTGATATATTTGGATTTGTATGCATTCTTCTATTTTCTCTCTGGGATTTTAAGGCTAGTCTCTTGAATTCATATTCTCCTTTAATTAAGTATATGGGGGCAGGTATAACAGGGCATGCCTTTCTGTTCTCTGTCATCCATATTAGCCCAAGAATTCTTAAGGAAGTAAGAATTTTTATGCATTATATCTGGGGTGTTATCTAGGGGTGTGCATGGTTCTAAAACCAAATCAAATTGAACCAAATATATGGTTCAATTTGGTTCTTAAAACCACTTTAATAAAACTAGTTTATTTTTTTAAAATCGGTTTACAATTAGATCGGTCCAATTCAAAACCGGTTTATATTAAAAACCGGTTTTTGATATAAACCTGTTATAAAATCAAATTTTCCTCAAATTTATTTTGATTAAAACTCCATTTTTAACTTCTTCTTAACTATATTCAATTGTTTTAAATCCCTTTTTGTAATTAACAACCACCTGTCGGCGACTAATCTAATTATGGCATTTCCAAAATTCAATCAACAATTGTTTGATTTTTGAATGAATATAGAGCCAATCAAAAAATAAGAAAGGGCAATAAACATAATACTTAAAAAATAAAAAAGTTATGTAATTTTGACTATCAAAATAAATGTTTTTATTGAAAGATTTTTTTTGATTAATTGTATAATATGAGATAGTAATAAAATTATATAGTAGAACATTAAATTGAATTAAAATAATTAACAACTATGAAACAAATATGCTAAAAAATTGTTTAAAAAAATGGTCTTAATTTTCAATTGAGTAAATTAAATATGAATTTTTGCATGACAATTATCTGGTGTGTTACTGTTACTATTGATAATCTAGTTATGTCTTTACATTGCAACAAAATTACTATCTAAGCTTTTGTGCAATAAAAAAGAGACAATGTGCCTAACACGTTGAATTTGAAAAGCATATTAACCATTTATTTATTGGTTTTAAAAAGTGGATACCATTTTTTTGTGGTTTTAGTGAAATGGATCTGGATCAGTTTTTAACCCAATAATATGGACTTTTAAAATAGGTGCACCATATTTTTTAAAATGGTTCATGGAAATCGTTTTTTTGCACACCCCTAGTGTTATCTTATGTTTGAATTACCATTTCCCGTTCCAACACTAAGGTTTTGTTTGCGAGTTTGGAAAGGAAGAGAGGAGAGGGCTTTAGAAAATTGGAAGAATTTGGTGAAAAGAATAAAAAGATTTTAGGTAGGAGGGCTTTGGAGGGTTTAATTTTATTCATAATACAAAAAACCCCATAAAATAGGGGAACTCAAAAATTGTATTTAAGGATGGCTTATATAAAATTTCCAAATATCTTTTAGGTTGTTATACTATTCTGAAAATTAAAAATTTAGTAATGATAATGACTCTTTTATCATTCTAAACAAAATTATTTTTCAAAAAATGTCAAATATTTTTCTATATTCTTTTAAAATTTCTTTTTCGGAAGTCTTCCCCTCCCCTCCCCTTCAAACTATCAAACATAGCCTAAAGTGGCATATACTAATTATGATTATGTTTTTATAGATGATTCAATATAATCAGTGACCCTGCCATCTACACCCAAGTCTTGTTGATTTTGATCAGTAGGATTAACACCCACATCTGTTCTTTATTTCACTAGTTTCTTCTATAATCAAGAGTCTTGTTTCATTTCATAATTAAGGCTTTATTTGCGAGTTTGGAGGGAAGACTTTCGAAAACGAAATTTAATTTTTTTTTTGACATTAATTGAAAAAATGATTTTGTTTAGAATGGTAAAAGAGTTATTATCATTAATATATTTTTAATTTTCCGAATACTATAGCAACCTAAAAGATATTTGAAAAATTTATATAAGCCCTCTAAAACCCTCATTCAATACCATTTTTGAGTTCCCCCATTTTATCGGGTTTTTGGTGTTATGAATAAAATCAAATCCTTCAAAACCCTCCTACTCAAAATCTTTCTATTCTTTTCACCAAATTTATCCTATTTTCCAAAGTTCTTCCTCCCTTCCTCTCCAAACTCGCAAATAAAGCATAAGGTTTTCACTACCTGGTTTTAATCAACATTAACTTATTTATTTTTGTCTTTGACTAGAACATATTTAGTTTAGATGGGGAGAAAAGGTTTAGGTTTGAGAATGTCAACTTGTTCAGATTGGGTTCTTCTTCTACATTTCTGAAGCAATGATCATTGCAGTTACAAAAAGAGCAAAACTTTGGTAAATCTTCTACATATTCCATGATGTAATTGAGCAAGAGTGGAAAACAAAAACTCAAAGTAACCTTTGCCTAGAAAGATAAGACCACATTTATCAATGGAGTTCCAAACCATAGATAACTTGAGGCACAAGTTAACAAAGGTTAAGGGTGGAGAATCCTTCAGCCAAATCACATGGCCATGAAGGCTATGCATGCAGGTTTCAAGACCTGGTTGGTATTCTTCCTCTAGAATAGTGATTTGGTACTCTTGGTTTTCAAATTTGTAGTGCTAGCGATCAGTCATTTCCTCTCCAAGTACACATTATTTTCATGATTCAAGCAAGATTATTAAAAAAAAGTTGTCTTGTTAGTACATTTAAATGATAAGAAGTTATGTAGATATTTTATATGGAGTAATGCAGATTGGAAAGTTGTAGACCAATAACACATATTTTATATTAATATATCACAAGTGCACGAAAGTATCAGTTTAGTATAAAAGATTATCGATTTAAAAGAGACTAAAGTCAATTACTGTTATTGTCTTTATCTAAGGAGATGATAATGATTTTTGATTGACAAAAGAGAGAAATAAATTTGGTTTTTATTAAATTATGAAACGGGAGACGTCAACCGTTGGTACTCATTACGTCGTCTCTTATATTTATAATGAGAAAATATTTTCTTGTAGAAAAAGAATTAAGTTTTAAGGTATCGTCCGCTTTCGTATGACTGTTACCGAATTTTTGCTATGTAATCTAACAGCTCACTTTCGCGTGTCCAATGTGTTACATTGCAAATTTTTGTTGGAAAAATAATTACGGTTAATTACTCAAAAAATCGCTTAATAAAATTAATTTAAAGGTACCGTCTGCTTTCGCACGAACAATACTAGATTTTAAGGGTGAAAACGTCTGCTTTCGCATGTCGGCTTATACTCTTAAAATGACTTCTTTTATTGAAAACTGGATTTTTCTTGATTAATAAATAATTGCTTTCACAATGTTTAAAATCAATTACTGAATTTCTACAGTCGGATAAAAGTTTCACTCTTACGAGTTGAAGCCGATATCTATATTTTTCTTAAGAATAATAGTAAAATAAAATATGCCCGTATAGTACTTGATAATAAAGTAAGTAGGAAAAGGAATATGGAATAATAAAAGTTGAATAAGATATAAATCTGCTCCAACAGGAGACTTTAATCTGGTACAGGAAAACTTGAAATAAATTTGCAGAAACAAATATGTCTGGAAGATTAAATCACAAGGTTCAAATTACAATCAGAAAACAACTCCAAACTTAACTCTAAATCTGCACTAATTTCCCGATGTGAGAAATTAAGTGCTTTTACAAATAAATGATTTTTCTCTGGCTCAAATTAAGCTTGGATAATTTTCTCAACTGAAAATCCTATTTATAGTGTTAAATTCGTACCTGGGATACTTCAGATCATATATGATAAGTGGATAAAATGGGGGAGTTCATAAACTGATTTTGAATACGTAGGCGAAATTTCTGGGCTCGACACACGTGGCAGGCGTAATGGTTATGACGACCCGTCCGTCACGAGCTTGGGAAAGATGACAACCGTCATCTGTCTGACGACCCACCTGTCATCCAATTCATACCCCCATTTTCTTCATTTTGTTGACTTTCTGTGACGGGCTTAACCTCCCAAGGGGAGTGACGACCATCATGTTGGCAATAAGATCGTCATGACAACAGGATACTTGTCATTTTCTTCTATTTTCGCCGTTTTTCACTATTTTCTAGAACAAAAGCTTCTAACTGTTAAGAACTTGAAATAGACATATAACACCAGCATTATACTACAAAAAGACATAGAAAATGACACTAAAATGCATGCGAATCGAGTTCAAAGTACAAAATATTTTTGAGTTATCAAACTCTTCTACACTTGAATCTTTGCTTAACCTTAAGCAAGTTAGCTAGCACTCTCCCCAACTTAAACTCTTGTTTGTCCTCAAACAAAACAATGATAAATTACCGGGAACACAAAATATCACAAATGAAACAACAAGGTAGAAACAAGAACAATTGAATGGTTCAAATTCCAAAAGTACACAAAGATCAATCCTTACCAGTTTTCATCAAAGTACCATGATAACAATGCTAATCCTATATACAAATTCTATGTCAGAAATTCCACAAAGCAAAAGAAGTTCAAGAATGAATCACACCTACGTATTTCTCTACTGAGAGAACAAAAATGGAGGATCCTAACACTCACCAGACAATGACGCAAACATACCGAATTAATTATAAACTCATCTAAGCACAAGACATATAAAAAGTTTATAAGCACGAATCACTAAGGACTTTCGGGTTGTAGCTTGGCTTGGTTAACAAGGAAGTGTCATATCTCACGGCCATTGAATCGAAAGTGCCAAAACCTAAGAGAGCATTCAAATTCAATTATCACAACCTAAACAACCAAGTTCACCACATTATTCATTACTTGCTCAAGGGTCACAAAATTCTTTTCTTTCTTTCTTTTTTTTTTTTTTATGATATACATAAATATATACCCCTTGAGCACTATCTTTTGATTTATCCTCACCAATGTACACCTTTATTTTATTCTCCCCAACTTGTATATTACCAAGACATCACTAAGAATGCTCCCTATTCTAAGGCAAAAAGGAATCAATCCTTACCATATCAAATGGAAACAATTCAAGGTAGAAAGAAAAGAAAGTCATCAAGATTCTATCAAAAATCGGTATAGAGATTTATATACAACATAAGCTTAACCGATAAGAATCTTGGCAAACGGCTCAAAGTGGTTAGCAAAAACTCACACACTCACCGGGTAGGTTACATTTGGATTGGAAGTTTTTCTCATAGTGCAGAACAAAACGCCTTGATCAATTTCATGCTTAACACAATTTAATAATAATGCAAGATTAATCATAATAAAAACGAGTTAAAACGCACATTGCTGGTATCCAGCACAATTTATATATATATACACAGTGGAAAGTCTCCTCACAACTACAGCTAGGCTAAAGTGATTCACAATTGAACTAATTTTATCCACAGAAATTAATGACAACTAATTTGTATAATTAAAAGCATCAGAATCAAAGGTACTTGATAAATAAAACGATAAAGGATGTACCTTGCGCGTACAGTTTTCAACTTATATCATCACCACTCAAATTGTGTTGCATCATCCAAATTCATCGTGGCAACAAAAATTCGTGTTCCAGCTAATTAATCATCAGGACAACTTATCAAAACCATTATTTCTAAAATATAAACACTAAACTAAAATAAAACTACTTAAAAATAAATAAATGCAAAAATAAAATAAACTGAACTTATATAAAATAAAAACCACACCAAACGGTGTTAACTATCCAAAGGCGTAAACTTAGCCTTTCAAAGTACCTCATCCAAAAGGATGGAACAAAATTATAAACATTAAAAACAAAGTAACTAAAAATTGTTCTAACATAAAACTAAAAACAATAAAAATAAAACAGTAAAACAAAACTACTCCTCATCAGAAGTATCCTCATCAGCATCAGCCATCCCCTCCTCAGGATCTGGCCTGCCCTCAGGCCATGAAGCATAAGCAGATAAATCATCCCTGGAACCAACAGGCTGCTGCAGAGAAAGCTGCCAGATAGAATCCTGCAAAAACATAAACGCTCTCTGATGCGCCATATGCATCTGATAGTTCCAATCACTTGCATCACCATACTGAGGACCAGCAGGCGGTGCAGCAGCAACCGGAACAGCTTGAGAAGCATCGGGAAGGTTAGATGTATCAGCAGCAACACCAAAAGGACGACCTCCAGGCAAACAGTACCTATTAGCAAAAATATCATCTATAACACCATCCATGGGAATCATACCACCAGGTGGAAACCGGACATCAGCCTTCCTGCACAAACCCATTATTAAACCAGGAAAAATCAACCTACATTTCACCCCATCTCCATGAAGAGTCCCATTCAGGGCGACTCTTTTCAGCTCGTTCGCCACAATCCTGGACACATCAATGTTATCACCATTCAAAATACCCTGAACCAAACCTGCCGTATCAATGGTGAGGGAGGAAGTGTGACTCCGTGGCCTAATGTTGTAAAGGACCACCGAAGTCACCAACTGAGCCTCCTCCGTCAACTGACTACGAGTAAAAGTCTTTGGCAGCCCAGCTTTAGTCAGAGTATAGGTGAAACCAGTCCTGCAAATCCTCTCCCTAATACTCTCCACGTCCCAGTTTCCTCTATTCAACCTGGGATGGTACTGGCACTCTTCTACCAAAGCAAGAGGGTTATCCAGAAAATCAAAAATAGCCTCTTTGCTAAAATCAATGGCCTTACCTCTCACCCATGTTTTAAACGGGTAAGCTTCAGTACCTGACCAACCGCTCGGAGGCAAGGAGTTTGCGTAGAATTCTCTGACAATTTCCACCTGATAGAATTTTGGTTGAGTGAACAACTTGTCCCAGCATGTTTCAGACAAAGCAGTCCACGCCCTTTGGAAGAGGCCGTGGTCAATAGGAACCACAGTTCGTTCACTCCACACAACTCGACTTTCAAGCTCATGGTACCTCGCCTCTTGCTCCGGACCTAGAAACTTCGTCCGATTAAACCTGCCAGCTTGTGAGGAAGATCCCTCACCAGAACCAGTCTTCTTTCTCTTTAAAAAGGGTGCCATTCCTGCACAAATTCAAATCAAACAAAACACACAAAAATTGAAACAAAGTTAGCATAACCTCTATTTTAATAGCCTACATCAATCACATTCATCATCAATCACAAAACAGACCCTATACAACTACTCAGAATGCATAAAAAAAATTCAAAGATGAACCCAGGGCGCGACGCGCGCTGAACAGGGCGCGACGCGCGCTCTGCGAAACCCAGAAAAGAACTTCATTTTTCAGCAAAACAGAAGAGAAGAACTTGCTTCTCCTCCCCTCTAAGGGTTCCAGCAGGCTAAAGATACAGCAAAAAGATGTTTTCTACCCTAGTTTTTCAAAATCTATCAAAAATTCCTAAATCTAAAAACCTAAAGTTCTAAAACTTAAGTTAATGGAAATAGAGAAGAAGATAGAACATACCTTGATGATTGATGATGGTAGAGAGACAAAAATAGTGAGGAAATGCAACAATCCAAATGAGCAAGTGTGTGTTGTGTTGTTTCTTTTCTTGGAACAAAGAGGAAGAAGGGTGGAATGGAGGCAAAGACCTCCAAAACCCTAACTAAACCTCTGCCAACGAAACCGGGTCGGGCCCAGCATGGGTGGGTCAAAATTATTTTTTTTTTCAAAAATATACACAGCGCGCGACGCGCCCTCATCTCTGCCTGGAAGGGGTCCTTGAGTTCACATAGCGCGCGACGCGCGCATATGGGTGCGACGCGCGCTACACCAGAAACAGCAGAAAAACTGCATTGTTTCAGCACGCCCAAAAATACCGGTAGATCGTTTCTGGCTCGACGACAACTCAAAAATCCCACCTGCACAAAGAACACAAATACAAGTGAATATATACAACTTGGGGTGCCTCCCAAGAGCGCTTTGTTTAACGTCGGTCAGCTCGACGGTCAAAGGCAATCAAGGATCGCCAAACGATAAAACGCAAGTTTCACGATTAAAATCGCTTCCTCGATAAACCTTCAACCTCTGACCATTTACTACCCACTCTTGGTTTGATTTTTGGTCCTCTATCACAATAGCCCCTTGGCTTCTCACTTCTTTGACCAAAAACGGTCCGGACCATTTAGACTTCAACTTTCCCGGAAAAAGTCTTAACCGGGAATTGAAGAGTAAAACTAATTGCCCTACCTTAAAGTCCTTCATTCTAACCTTACTATCATGATAGAATTTGGTTTTTTCCTTGTAAATTGAATTAGACTTATAGGCATGCAATCTCATCTCTTCCAACTCATTTAATTGGATTTTTCTTCTCTCTCCACATAACTTGTGGTCAAAATTCAAAAGCTTCAAGGCCCAATATGCCTTATGCTCTAGTTCTACGGGAAGGTGACAACTTTTACCATACACCATTTGGAATGGTGTAAGACCGATCGGTGCTTTGAAAGCGGTCCGATACGCCCACAAGGTGTCATCTAACTTCATTGACCAATCCTTCCTAGAGCTAGACACAGTTTTCTCAAGAATTCTCTTAATTTCTCTATTGGTCCTCTCAACTTGCCCATTAGTTTGTGGATGATATGGAGTAGCTACCTTGTGTTTTACTCCATATTGCTCCAACACTTTTTCAAGCGGGGCATTACAGAAATGAGATCCACCATCACTAATTAACACTCTTGGCGAGCCAAACCGCGAAAATATATTTTTCTTCAAAAACTTTATCACGGTCTTACCATCCGCTTTGGGTGAAGCAATCGCTTCCACCCACTTAGACACGTAATCCACAGCTACCAAGATGTATTCATTTGACATTGAGGAAGGGAATGGTCCGACAAAGTCAATGCCCCAACAATCAAATACCTCTACTTCTACAATACTTTGGAGGGGCATTTCCTCTCTTTTCCCAATTCCACCAGTTCTTTGACAACTGTCGCATGAGGCAACATGGTGGTAAGCATCTTTGAACAAAGTAGGCCACCAAAATCCCGATTGAAGGACTTTTGTGGCCGTACGCAAACCATTAAAATGACCACCATAAGGCGAATTGTGGCAATGCCACAAAATGCTTTTGCCTCCTCATCCGCGACACATCTTCTCAAAAGGTTGTCACTACTCAACTTAAACAAGTGAGGATCATCCCAAACATAAAAATTAACATCGTTTAAAAACTTTTTTCTTTGATTCCAAGTTAGATCCTCCGGTATCCAGCCAGATGCTTTGTGATTAGCCATATCTGCGAACCAGGGTCTAACTTCTTGTACCATGTACAGTTTTTCATCTGGGAATTCTTCCCTCACCTCTTTTTCATTGTTTGTCACCTCGGTATTCACTAACCGAGACAAATGATCCGCAATCAAATTTTCTGTACCTTTCTTATCTTTCACTTCAAGATCAAATTCTTGAAGCAAAAGAATCCACCGAATAAGCCTCTGTTTTGAATCAGGCTTGGTGAGAAGATATTTGATTGCGGCATGATCAGTATAACACACCACTTTAGAACCAATGAGGTAAGAACGAAACTTTTCCAATGCAAATACAATTGCGAGCAATTCTTTTTCGGTAGTGGCATAGTTAACCTGTGTCTCATTTAAAACTTTGCTCGCATAATGTATAGCATGAAATTGTTTGTTCTTCCTTTGGCCTAAAACCGCACCAACCGCATAGTCACTCGCATCGCACATGAGTTCAAACTCAAGCGACCAATTAGGAGCGACAATTATGGGTGTGGTAGTCAAATTTGCTTTAAGTTCTAGGAAAGATTTTAGACATGATTCATCAAAATTAAATTCCATACCTTTATTGAGCAAATTACTCAAAGGCTTTGCGACCTTGGAGAAATCCTTGATGAATCTTCTATAAAACCCAGCATGTCCCAAAAAGCTCCTTATGCCTTTCACATTCACCGGAGGGGGAAGCTTTTCAATAACTTCAATTTTTGCCGGATCGACCTCAAGCCCCTTTGAAGATACCTTGTGGCCAAGAACAATCCCATCCGTCACCATGAAAGTGCATTTCTCCCAGTTGAGAACCAAATTTGTTTCAATACATCTTTCCATCACCACATCAAGGTTTTTCAAGCACAAGTCAAATGACGACCCGTACACAGAAAAATCATCCATGAACACCTCGATGCTTTTCTCGATCAAATCTGAGAAGATAGCTTGCATGCACCTTTGAAATGTTGCAGGAGCATTACATAGTCCAAATGGCATTCTTCGGTATGCGAAAACACCAAAAGGACATGTAAAAGCAGTTTTCTCGTGGTTCGCCGGATTCACTGATATTTGATTGTATCCTGAATAACCATCCAAGAAACAATAGAAATTTCTTCCGGCTAACCTCTCTAACATTTGATCCATAAAAGGTAATGGAAAGTGATCTTTTCTTGTTGCTTGGTTCAACCTCCTTTAATCAATACACATACGCCACCCGGTCACCGTTCTCGAAGGAATCAACTTGTTCTTCTCATTTCTCACAACCGTCAATCCACCCTTCTTAGGAACCACATGCACCGGGCTCACCCATTCGCTATCGGAGATGGGATAAATCATCCCCGCCTCTAATAACTTCACAACCTCTTTTCTAACCACTTCTTTCATGGTTGGATTCAATCGCCTTTGAGGTTGTGCCACGGGCCGAAAATCATCTTCTAACATAATCTTATGCATACAATAGGCCGGACTAATACCCTTCAAGTCGGATAAAACCCATCCTATTGCTTCTTGATTCTTTGTCAACACTTCCTTCAATCGATGCTCTTCCTTGTTAGACAAACCACTATTAATGATAACCGGCTTAGTAGAATTGTCACCGAGAAACACGTATTTCAAGTGAGACGGTAACACATTCAACTCCACCTTTTGCTCTTCAACTTTAGGTTCATCCTTCAACTCTTCAATTTGAGTTTCAAATGGATTCATCTCATCACAAGCCTCTAAATTTCTCAAGCAATCTTCAATTTCCTTCTCTTGATCTTTGGTGAGAACTTCAAGAGCTTCCATTAAAGTCTTCTCAAGAGGATTCGACAAGTGCATTTGATTCTCCACTTTCATAATAGCCCTTTCGGTAGCATCGATTCTAAAACAATCATCATCATCACTCGGATGCTTGATGGATTCAAAGAGATCAAGACATAATTCTTCATCTTGGTACCTTAATTTCATTAAGCCATCATCAATATCTATCATCATTCGGGCCGTCTTCATAAAAGGCCTCCCTAAGATCAATGGAATCTCAGGATCTTCTTCCATGTCTATGACAATAAAATCAACAGGATACCAAAATTTGTCAACCTTGACAAGAAAGTCTTCCGCAACTCCATGAGGATGAGCTGTGGATTTATCCGCTAATGATAACGTCATTCTTGTCGGCTTCAAATCGTTGATTCCTAATCTTCTCACCATAGACAATGGGATCAAATTAATGCTAGAACCGGTATCTACCAAACCTTTGCCTATGTGAACATTTCCAATAGACACCGGTAAGGTTACCCGCCCAGGATCATTTGATTTTATCGGAGTAGTGCGTTGAATTAACGCATTACAACAAGAGCTCACCGTTACTACCTCCGGATCCAAGAATCTTCTCTTCTTAGTGATGATGTCTTTGATGAATTTTGCATACATCGGCATTTGCTCTAATGCCTCGGAAAAAGGAACATTGATTTGCAACTTGCTAAAGATGTCCAAGAACCGAGCATAGTGCTTTGCATCTTCTTTCTTTGACGGACCGGGAGGATAAGGTAATTTCTTCACTTGTATAGAATCATCCACCTTCTTCTTTCCCTTCTCACTCACACTCAATTTTTTTCTCTCTTTTTCTACAACTTTCTCAAGAGTTTCTTTTTCCACTAATTCTTTCTCTTTCTCATTTTCAACTAAATCACCCTCAACATTTTTTTCTACTTCAATCACCCTATCTTTTTCACTCTCAACAATTTCCTCCTCAACTATCTCTCCTACACCCATATCAATATTTCTACCGCTACGAGTTAGAATTGACTTACAATGCTCACGAGGATTTTCTTGTGTAGTAGCCGGAAAAGGACCTTTGTTTTGATCGGCAAGTTGCTTTGACAATTGCCCGACTTGAGTTTCAAGATTCTTTATGGCGGCATCCGTACTCTTTTGGCTTGCAATTTGCAATTGCATGAATTGGCTAAGAGTGTCCTCTATTGAAAGCTTTGATTGTTGAGGTTGTTGGTTGTAACCACCTTGATAAGGATTTTGACGATTCGATGGACCCGCTTCCGGCCTCCATCCTTGTTGATAACCTTGATTACCTCTTTGTTGGTAACCTTGGTTATTGTTGTAAGGTTGTTGTTGTTGTCTCCCACCATATCCTTGATTAGGATTAGACACATAATTCACCTCTTCACCCGGTGGAGGACAAAAACCTGTTTGATGGTCACCCCTACACAATTCACAACACATCACATGTTGATTTTTAGAAGGGCTCCCATTTATCTCTTTGATTTGTTGAGGGAGTTTTGACATTTGTTGAGTGAGCAATTCTACTTGTTGTGTCAATAACTTGTTTTGAGCAAGTATTGCATCACTAGTATTCAATTCAAGAACTCCCGGTTTTCTTTGCGATGCACTGCGGTTGTGTTGCCCTTGATGATCATTCAAAGCCATCCTATCAATGATAGCAATTGCTTCTGGAGCTGTTTTTGACATCAACGAACCACCCGCGGTAGCGTCTAAAAGAGTTTTTGGTTGAGGTTGGAGTCCATTTCTAAAGATATGGATTTGAGACAATTCATCAAACCCATGACCTTTGCATTTTCTAACCATGGACTTGAACCTCTCCCATGCTTCATTGAGAGATTCATTCGAACCTTGAGAGAACACCGCAATAGAAGTTTTCGCTTCCATGAACCTATTGTGAGGAAAGAACCGATCCAAGAACTTCTCTTCTAACTCGTTCCAATTTGTCATGACATTATTTGGTTGATCAAGGTACCATTCCTTAGCTTTTCCAATTAAGGAATGAGGAAAGAGTCTCCTGAACACCTGTTCTTCTTGGTCTTCCGGAGCACCAATTGTTCCGGCGATCTCGTAGAACTTTGTTAGATGAGTAAATGGATCCTCGTGATCTGCCCCTGTGAACGGATTTTGGTATAATAATTGAAGTAACCCCGTCTTCATTTCGGAGTTTCTTCCATTGGCCTGATCACGAGCAAATTGTGCATTGAGACGAGGGCTGTTAACACATGGCCCTCGAGCTGGTGGATCTGCAGCCATTTCTTCCTCAACCAAGTTTTCAACCGGAGTTGAAGAAGAAGATGCTTCTTGTTGTTGTCTTCTTTCCCTAGCTAGTTGTCTCCTCTTACGAGTTTTGCTATTCTCTCTACGACCAGTCCTCTCAATCTCGGGATCAAAAAGGAGTTGATCTGCAGGTATACGTCCTCGCATAAACTGTAATCTGAAAAACTAACCAAGCAAATTAACAAACACAAGGAAAATAAATTTAGAAACAAGATATTAATTATAAGACTCAATACAAAACAAACTATTGCAATGCTTGCAATATCTAAACAACAATCCCCGGCAACGGCGCCATTTTGTTGAAAGAGTATTGTGGTGTACTTTTCGTTATTATCGTATCCACAGGGATTATTGCGATATCACCGCCGTTCTATAGCCTATTTTGTCGTGAGTTAATGTTACTTTAAGTTTGGGTTTGCAAAAGATCATTCAACACTTTTAGTAGTAAAGAGTAAAGTAATGAAAGTTCTAAGTTAAAGAAAATGTATCAAGATTCGATTTCATCGACCTAAATTTGTATGTTTCCTTATAAATATATGCTTATGAACTTGCTAACGATCAATATAATTACGTATCGACACCTATATCGTCCGTGTCCGCAACGATATAGCTAGATTTACCGTATTGTTTAACCGACGATTTCTCCACTGTTTGAACAATACAAATAACGTTTTAAAAACCGATACTTAGTAAACATCAAACTCTAAATCCATGTCTGCAATTTATAGTTTGAAAGATAATGAGTTAGGTCTAGATACAAACATTGATGTCTCAAACATTTATACCAAAGAAAAAGCTTTAATAAACAAACTAAACCATCTATATTGATCATCACTTGTTCATACACATATATTGATCAAGAAAAACATACAAAAGGCTAGGAAGATTACATCTTATCTTGATACAAAAGAGATTTAGCTATCCATGAGAATGGTAGCTTGCTCAAGAAGTAAAGGATGAAGATCAACAAGCATCAAAGGCGATTAATCGACGATCAAGGCTTCCAATCTTCAACTCTTAGTTTGCTACAGTGATTAGGGTTTATGAGCTCTTAAGAAAATGTCAACTCTTTTCAAAAATCAGAATTACTCTTTATATAGTAAAACCATTTTCTGTCCAGGGCGCGTCGCGCCCTCCAGCGCGCTTCGCGCCAATACACTTAAGAAATTTAAACCGCCCATGCGCGTGACGCGCGCAACTCTCTGCTTTGAAGCTCCAAAATATCTTGCCCAGGGCGCGACGCGCCCACATCTCCGCGCGACGCGCGCTTACTTCTGCCAAGCACTCTCTTGTCAAGCTCAAAACAAGCTCCAAACTTCCCCAAAATTGGCTAAAACCTACAAAATCATAACTAAAACACATAAAATGAAAGCTTAATATTATAAACTATAAATAATTATCTAAAACTTCAGGGAATTGTACGAATATCCGATAAAAACGGTCGAAAGGTGCCATTAATTAAACTAAATATAAACACAATTTGGCACCTAACACTAGCATGTATAAAAAAGTGTAATTCCACAATAATGACACAAAGACTTAATGAAAACTTAACACTCAAATACTCATATGTGACTACAAATTCGGTTTGGCTATCGTTGTTTTGATAGGTAATAATTTCAACACCAAGGGTATTGTGACAACACAAACCGCATATTACGGACACAAGTTTTTCTCTTATGCATACTAGTTCAAATCATGTTGTTGTATAAAAGTCCTATTATCCTATTCGTTTCATCCTATTTCATTCTTGACAGTCACATTAAGGCCATTTATCTTTCACACACTTTGTAGGAAGTATGGTTAGTGATAATGATCAACATCTCTTTAAATTTAAACATTTTGGCTCAAAGATGTATTTTTGATGGTTCCACCATCGTTGGGCTAAGTGACCGGGTAACGGTCAGCTAACTTAGTAGATACAATATTCCCATTCTATTCAATCTTTTACACAATAGATCATTCACTTATATTTATCGATCAACCTACTTAGTGTGCGATTATAGATGGTGCCCGACTAGATAAAGGAACTACTCGAGGATTACTATCGAATAAAAGTTCAAGACTATGGCACAACGGGTATCTAAATTGGCATGCATATTCGAGAGACTTGAGGTGTTGAGACAATGCCGATTTTGTCAAATTTTCCTAAGTCTCCTCAACTTAGTCTCTCTTCTTTGTAGCCTGAATACTTCAAAATCATGGTAAGAGTCCTAAGATATTTCAAAAAAATGTGGTGGGTTCAGAATTAGGGTAAAATCAACAAGCAAAAAACCACGTGTAAATGACTCGACAGCATATGCAGTAGACTCGATACACTAAACTACAAAATTAAAATCAACAACAATTAAATCTAACTATCGAGAGAGGATGCAGATAAACAAAAGTAAATAAAAGTAAAAGCATTAAAACTCCTCCCCTGTACTTAAATTCTACATTGTCCCTAATGTAAGGATAGAAGAGCAAAAGAGGAGGGTAAACCTTAGAAAGGGGGATCAGTGGTTTTGATGCGAAGCAGCTTGAGGATTCATGCACTGTCCTCTAAAATAGTGTCACATGACCTTCAGAAAAGTAGACTAATGCCGTGATTGGCCTTTATGGCTATTAAAGTTCACATACATGTTTTGTATCTGCTAGGTCAGCCGGTGCATCATCTCTTGACTCTGAGCCTCTACTACTTATAGACTCAGTTTATGCTTGGTCATGTGAGCCTCTAATGCTTGCATACTCTGCATTTACTCAACCATTTATTACTGTTGTTGTTGCATAGCATAAAATAAATGATCCCGCTCTATTTCATGATCATTCTGCACCTGCATCTCATAGCGTAGGTCAACAATCTCATTTCTAAAATTATTATAGTCATACTCTTCAGCGGTATGCTGCCACGATGATGTACCTGTAAAAGTGTTAGAGATATATGGTGTGGTGTGTGAATGTGTGGAAAAAATAGCATGGGGGAAAATTAGATGGGGATGAGGGATGTGTAGGAGATGGTGTGAGAGAGAGAGAGAGAGAGAGATATTTATGATGAAGGTGAGGTTTTAAATGGATTAAGTGTATTTAAATGAGAAGGACATGAAAACAATGTAAGTACGAAGTGCGCCTAAGAGGGGTGAATTAGGTTCTTAAAATTTTTATCGGTTTTTTTGATGATGTATGGATTCTTTTTATGGTTTGGGGAAGTAATGGAAGATGTAAAGTGCAGAAAAATAAATGACACAAGGATATATCCTGGTTCATCTCCGAGAGTACTCTAGTCCTCTTGGATTTTACACTAAGTCCACTAAGAGAAGAATCCTCTCAAAATAACTCTCTTGCTCCCAACAATCCTGGACAACAAGATATATACAAAGTATTTCTAGTTTTACAAGAGTTTTGAAGTTCAACAATATATCAATCATTTGATTGATCTTATCTTTCAAGCAAAAACAATTCAAAAAGATATATTAGTGCTCAAGGTTATTATTTTATGAGAATGTTTTCTGAAATTGATATGGAACAATGTGCATAAAATTTCTCAATGAAAGTTCAAATGTATGTAGCACTTTGTATGAAATTTTGTGAGAAAGAGTTTGTAAATTGTATGAAAGAGGTGAGGAATTGAAATCTGATATGCATGGTATTTATATATGACTATAGGCCTCTTTGAATGGTTGCATATTGACAAAAAATGCAATGGTTAAAGGTTTGAAAGAACAAAATTCGTTTGAGCCATATTTGTTATGAAAAAGTGTCATTGGTTCAGATGTAACCGGTAACCTGAAGGATGTAACCGGTTACCTGAAGGATGTAACCGGTTACATGGTTACGTTACAACCCAGAATTTCAAAATCACGAGCATGTAACCGATTACATCATGTTGAAAATGTTCAATGATAAAAGGTAAAAGTTACTTCCAACGATGTAACCAGTTACATGATGTTGGTAACTGGTTACATCAGTACAAAGATGTAAAAAAAACATGTTTTTATCAAGGGTGAAATTTATGCCATGAATGTTTTAAGTTTGGACAAGTATTTGAATGAAAATGTATAGGATTTTGAGCACTAAGAAATATCAATGTAAAGGAGTTTAACTTGTACCCATATTTGAAGATCAATAAATCCAAGACTTTAATCTTCATTAAATTGCAAGCTTGATCCTATGCCATTTGTCTCTTCATCCTTTTTGAGCTATATGTAATAAAGTCTTCAAGTCAATTTGGAGAAGCTTGAAAATACAAACAAAAATCAAACACGTCATTTGACACCATGACGGGCGTAATGCCCATGACGGATAGTCCGTCGCCATTTGGAAATATATGGTAAAAGGAGGAATACAACAGCCAAACGTGTCTTAACACTGACAGGCGTCATGCTCATGGAGATCCAACCGTCAACGCTTTTAGAACAGTGTCAGCTTGATGGCGGTCTACCCGTCACGTTAATGCTTCGTTTTTCATCTTTCCAAGGTCAGGATGATTGTGAGTGCATTTTTAAGTCAGTATCACATAAATTTGGCTAATAGGGTCAATTAATTCCAAAATATTCTTGAATTTATTTTAAATATGTATTTCATAATTTTCAATTGGGTACGTAATTTTAAAAGATTATAAAGAGATTTGATGTACTGAAATTTAAGTTTGAACCCGCAAAAATAATTGTCACTAGACAAGAGGTGGACCCAATATCACATGTTTTTCTTTGTTCGATTACAAAAATAATATCACAAGATGTGAACCTCATCTTAGAGTCAAATTTTGTGATCCTGAAAAAAGAAGTTGGCATATAAGTAGAGTGAGAATATGTCAGATAAACCAATATTCAGTTACAATCTAGTCTACATCAGATTCATATTAGACCAAACTATTTTTTGAGATAGAGAAGATTTAGACTTTTGTTTAATAGCTTATTTAGTTAAATAGATCAGGTTAGAAATTTTAAAATAGTAGTTTAAACCTTTAATTTAAATAAATATGAATAATATTTTTTAATTATTAATATTATTGTACTATATTTTATATTTATGATTAATTTGTAAATTTGTTAAACTTTTAAATAATTATTAAATTTTACTATAGGTGCTAAAATTAAAAAATTTAATAGGATATGAAATTTTAAAATGATTATGCAGTATTTAACAGTTAAATTTTTTTTTCCGTAAATACAACTCTGTGAGATATTGGATCGAACTCTAGTATGGTCGAAGGATAGTTTCTTGGTTCGACAGGATTAAGCATGAAGTCGAAGGTTGTTCACATGCTGGTGTCGAAGATGCTAGGGTTGTTAGCATGTTAAATTAGGTTTAGTGTTTAAACCCTAATTTGTTAAGTTAGCTTGTTTATTAAGTTGGCTTGTGTAATGGGCCTTGTGGAAAAAGTCCATTAGTTAGTATGTTAGATTTTATTATAAATAGCATACTAGTCTCTCATCATTGCTAAGCTGCAAATCCTAATTTAGGGTGAGAGCGGTTATTTGTTATTCTTGTAAACTTGTAATCTTGTATTAAGAGAAAGTAAAAGAATAGCAGTTATAACCAATTCTTTTGTTCTCCTTATCTCCCCTAATTCCCTTTTATATTTTGTTCTTGACATCGTTTTTCACAACAAATTGGTGCTGTGAGCGTGGAGAAGATGCCTTCAACAAAGTATGAGATTGAAAAGTTCACCGGAGTGAATGATTTCGGTCTATGGCGCTTGAGGATGAAAGCCCTACTGGTTCAGCAAGGTTGCTTGGAAGCGTTGAAGGGAGAGGGAGCCATGAATGTAGAATTGACGGCAGCGGAGAGGACGAATATGATCGAAAAAGCACACAGCGCAATTTTGTTGAGCCTTGGTGATAAGGTTCTCAGACAGGTATCAAAGGAGACGACGACATCAGGGTTATGGGCGAAACTTGAAAGTTTGTATATGACCAAATCGCTGGTAAATCGACTCTACCTGAAGCAGGCTTTGTATTCATTCAAGATGGTTGAAGACAAAGTGTTGGATGAGCAGTTGGATATGTTCAACAAGCTGATTCTTGATCTTGAAAATATTGATGTAAAGATCGATGATGAAGATCAAGCGCTGTTACTATTGTGCGCTTTGCCTCGATCACATGCTCACTTCAAAGAAACTCTCCTGTATGGAAGGGAGTCTCTGACCTTTGAAGAAGTTCAATCAACCCTATATTCAAAGGACCTGAACGAACGAAAGGAGCATAAACCTTCGACTATTGGCGAAGGTTTGGCCGTTAAAGGAAAACTCTTACAAAAGGATGGTAAGTTTGACAAGAAGAAAGGAAAAATACTGTCGAAGTCTTACAGTGGCGAAGCATCTGGCATTCGATGCTATCATTGTAAGAAGGAGGGTCACACAAGAAAGGTGTGCCCTGAACGCCTGAAAGATCATGGAGGTAAGGATAATGGCAATGCAACCATTGTTCAAGATGATTTCGAATCATCTGATGTTCTTGTGGTTTTAAGCAGTGACTCGAGAAGAGAGTGGATTATGGATTCAGGTTGCACTTGGCACATGACTCCAAACAAAGACTTGTTCGAGGAATTATGTGATCAAGATGGTGGATCAGTATTGCGGGGAAACAACAAGGCTTGCAAGATTGCAGGTGTTGGATCTGTGAGGTTCAAACTCCATGATGAGTCAATAAGGTTGTTGACTGAAGTCAGGTATGTTCCTGATTTGAAGAGAAATCTACTTTCTCTTGGTGAATTCGACAAGAAAGGATATGTTTTCCAAGGAGAGAAAAGTATCCTAAGAGTCATGAAGGGTTCGAAGGAAGTCTTGAGAGGCGTGAAGAAAAAAAGGCTTGTATACCCTTGAGGCTGAAGTTGTAAGTGGTTCGGCAAATGTTGCATCCACGAAACCTTTGTCGAAGCCAGAAATCTGGCACATGAGATTGGGCCATGTCAGTGAAAGGGGTCTGGTCGAATTAGGGAAACAAAATCTGCTTGGTGGAGACAAAGTCGAAAAGCTGAAGTTTTGTGAACCCTGTGTACTTGGAAAATCTTGCAGAGTGAAGTTCAACAAAGGCAAACAAAGAACACATGAATCCCTTGATTAAATACATGCTGATCTGTGGGGGCCTGCAAGGTGTCCATCACATTCAGGAGCAAGGTATTTTCTATCCATAATAGATGATTATTCCAGAAAATTTAGGCATTCATCCAGAAGACTAAGGATGAAACTTTTGAGAATTTCAAAAGTTGGAAGACTCTGGTTGAAAATCAGACTGGCAGAAAGGTCAAGAGGTTGAGAACCGACAATGGCCTTGAATTTTGCAATGAGGCATTCGACAGTTTTTGTGTTGCCTCTGGTATTGCAAGGCACAGAACTACGGCAGGTACTCCACAGCAAAATGGTTTGGCTGAAAGATTTAATCGAACTATTTTGGAGAGAGTCAGATGCATGTTGACTAGTGCGGGGTTAAAGAAGGTGTTCTGGGCTGAGGCTGTTTCGACAGCAACATATATGATAAACAAATGTCCTTCGACATCGTTAGATATGAAGACACCTGAAGAAGTTTGGTCGGGACATCCACCAGATCTCGACAAACTGAAAGTATTTGGCTGCGTAGCCTATGCTCACATTAGGCAAGACAAGGTCGAACCTAGAGCTCTAAAATGCATGTTCATGGGATACCCTGAAGGAGTAAAAGCTTATAGGCTATGGTGTCTAGAGCCAGGTCACATGAGGTGTATCACCAGTCGAGATGTAGTTTTCAATGAAGTTGAAATGGCTTTTAAGAAAACTGATGCTGGTCAAAATGCAGAAACATTTGACGAAGAGCTGGAACAGGTAGAGATTCCTGTTGAGGTGGAGCATGTTGATGCTGAATTGCATATCCCTGATGAAGTCAAAGAAGAAGCAGAAGATGATGAGGAAATTGAGGAAACTGTCGATGACTACCTATTGTCAAGAGATAGGTCGAGAAGAGCCATCAAGCCACCTCAGAGACTTGGATATGCAGATCTTATAGCTTATGCCTTAATCTCTGCAAGTGAGGTTCTAGACGAAGAACCTAGAGACTACAAGGAAGTTATAAGGAGTAAAAATAAGACTGAATGGCTGAAGGCCATGGATGATGAGATGAAATATCTTCATGATAATCATACTTGGGAACTGATCAAGAAACCTGATGGGGCAAGGTTAGTCAGCTGTAAATGGATTTTCAAAGTTAAGGAAGGAATTGAAGGAGTAACGTCGAAAAGATACAAGGCAAGGTTAGTTGCAAGGGGTTTCTCAGAAAGAAGGTGTCGACTTCAATGATGTGTTTTCTCCTATTGTGAAGCATAGTTCCATTCGAATGTTGCTTGCCATGGTGGCACAGTTCGATCTTGAACTGGAACAGATGGATGTGAAAACTGCGTTCTTGTATGGTGATCTAGATGAAACAATCCTGATGAGGCAACCTGAGGGGTATGTCGAAAAGGGGAAGGAAGATTATGTGTGCAAGTTAAAGAGATCTTTGTATATGGGCTGAAACAATCTCCTCGACAGTGGAATAGGAGATTCGACAAGTTCATGGCACGCATAAGTTTCATTAGAAGTCAGTTCGACCACTGCGTTTACTTCAGATTTTGACCTGGTAATTCATTTGTTATTTTGTTGCTTTATGTGGATGATATTCTCATAGCAAGCAACAATGTTGAAGATGTGACGAGGGTGAAGGCTGAACTCAATAAGGAGTTCGATATGAAGGATCTGGGAGCTGCTTCCAGGATTCTTAGAATTGACATTCGAAGAGATAGAAAGAAGTCGAAGTTATGCTTATCTCAAGAGGCATATCTACGGAAGATTCTCGAAAAGTTTGGTATGTCGAATTCGAAACCAGTTGTGACTCCAACAAACCCTCACTTCAAGCAGAGTATTGATCAGTGTCCCAGTATTGATGTCGAAAGAGCCTATATGAATAGCATCTCATATGCTAATATAGTTGGTTCTTTGATGTATGCTATGGTCTGTACTAGACCCGACATAACATATGCAGTAAGTCTTGTAAGCAGGTACATGGCGAACCCTGGAAAGGCTCACTGGCAAGCATTGAAGTGGATTTTAAGGTACATAAATGGGTCTCTGAACAGAGTCCTAATTTATGGTGGAGCCTTGGGTGAAGATAGTAAAGCAGCAATTGAAGGATATGTCGACTCTGATTATGCAGGTTGTATGGATTCCAGAAAATCTATTTCTGGATATGTTTTCACTATGTTTGGCACTGCAATTAGTTGGAAAGCAACACTTCAGAAGGTTGTTGCTCTATCAACCACTGAAGCGGAGTATATTGCCCTAACTGAAGCTGTGAAAGAAGCATTGTGGCTTGAAGGTTTTGCGAAGGAGCTGAAACTTCAAGGTCGAGGTATCACTGTTAAATGTGATAGTCAGAGTGCAATACACCTGTCGAAGAATTCAGCCTATCATGAGCGAACTAAGCACATTGATGTGAGGCTGCATTTCGTTAGAGGAGTAATCGAGCGTGGAGAAGTCCAAGTGCTGAAGGTTTCGACTGAATACAATGCTGCTGATATGATCACCAAGACATTGCCGAGTTGCAAGTTTTTCCACTGTATGCAGTTGATAAAGCTGCATGAAGAAAGCTAGTTTGTTCCCTTGACGTTGTAGAGTTAGGTCCAAGGTGGAGATTTGTGAGATATTGGATCGAACTCTAGTATGGTCGAAGGATAGTTTCTTGGTTCAACAGGATTAAGCATGAAGTCGAAGGTTGTTCACATGCTGGTGTCGAAGATGCTAGGGTTGTTAGCATGTTAAATTAGGTTTAGTGTTTAAACCCTAATTTGTTAGGTTAGCTTGTTTATTAAGTTGACTTGTGTAATGGGCCTTGTGGAAAAAGTCCATTAGTTAGTATGTTAGGTTTTATTATAAATAGCATACTAGTCTCTCATCATTGCTAAGCTGCAAATTCTAATTTAGGGTGATAGAAGTTATTTGTTATTTTTGTAAACTTGTAATCTTGTTTTAAGATAAAGTAAAAGAATAACAGTTATAACCAATTCTTTTGTTCTCCTTATCTCCCCTAATTCCCTTTTATATTCATTTTAAGTTAAATAAATATGAATAATATTTTTTAATTATTAATATTATTGTACTATATTTTATATTTATGATTAATTTGTAAATTTGTTAAACTTTTAAATAATTATTAAATTTTACTATAGGTGCTAAAATTAAAAAATTTAATAGGATATCAAACTTTAAAATGATTATGCAGTATTTAATAGTTTACGTTTTTTTTTTCGTAAATACAACTCAAATGATAAAAGGCTCAGTTTTTATTTGATATGCTGAGCTGAGTTTGAACTTATAATTATTTAGTTCTCAAAATTTTATGTGAATGAGGTTTTTTATTAGACTTTTGGAATAAAAATAGAGTTCCAAGAACCTATTTAAAAGTTTTCAAAAAATTAAGCCACGTGAAGAGTTATTAACCTATACTTCTCTCTTTATTCTTCCACGTTCATTGGAGCTGTGTGGTATGTGATAGGAGCTGTGTGGTATGTGATAGAGAGTGGAATTTAGTATTTAAGTTATTAAGAATTTATATAAGTAGTAGTTTTATTTGTGTTGTTATTTATTTGGGCCTTTATTAATATTTGGGCCTTTTAGTTTGTTATCCACTAGTAACATTATATATTGTAGTCTCATTGAGACATTAGAATATCAATCAATGAAATCAAATTTATCTTTTATCTCTATTTTTCTTAGCTTTATTTTAATCAGTGTTTTAAAAACCGGACCGGATCGGCCGGTCGGACCGGGAACCGGTCTGATAACCGGTCTGGTTCAATAGTCAGATCGGGTATGTCATCAAACCGGTGGGAACCGGTGAAAACCGGGAAAACCGGGAAAATCGGAAAAACCGGAAAACCGGCGGTTTAATTGCTTTTTTTTTTATTCTTTTTTTTTAACTTCTTTTTAAACTTTTTTTTTTAAAATTTTTTTTAAACTTTTTTTTAACATTTCTTTTAAACTTTTTTTTTAACTCTTTTTTTTAATATATTTAGTAGTGTATTATTTAAATAGTATTCTCACATAATTTTTTTCGTTAGTGACAAATTAAAAATTTTATTGTCTATTTATTATCTTTGCTAGTAAATTTTGTTAAATAGCATAAACATATTGAATTTTATTTGATTTTATTTTTAGGAGGATCCTATTTTGAATTAAATTTGGTACACATTGAAGTTATTTTGTTATAAACTATTCAATTAGATTATGTTGTAACTAGACTTTATTTGCAATTAGACTTTGTAATTTTTTATTATTTTGTTATGTGTGATACCTTTGTTTAAAATTTGAATTTAAGTTATGAAATTGTGAATTTATGATATGATATTTTTTAAAAATTTAAAAGCTAGTTATATTTTTTTGAAACTGAATCATCCGGTTCGACCGGTTTTATACCTATATAATGACAGGTCTATTCAACCGAGTTATCCGGTTTAATCCGGTTTGGTCGTGCGGTTCGACCAGTGACCCAGTGGTTCGACCGATAAACCAGTGACCCAGTACCCTCACCGGTTCGATGACCGGTCCGGTTTTTAAAACACTAATTTTAATGTCTCTCTCTTTTATTGTTTAAACCCTAATTCTATATTCTTGGTAGGAATTTCTTCCTATCAATTGGTGCTTTCATCTTGAACTTCAACCTTGCTTCCATGGCATATCCATATTATCATTCATATATCCCATACACTCCATTCATTCCATATCAACAACAACACATAATTTCTACTTCACCTCCATTTTCCACATTCAATGAACATTCAAGTTACCCTCACTACCAACCTCAATCTCAAGATTTCTATTCCCAGCTAGAAACCCTAAAACAATATTTGATTGAAACTCATGAAATCAAAAAAAAATCAAGAGAAGAGTTGCAGGAACAGATTCAAAATTTGAGTCTTTCTCTCAAAGAATCACAACTTGCTTACAAGAAAAAATCATCAGATCTATACAAACCACAACCAAGACAACCTAATTTGCATTATGCCCAAAGAAAACGCACAGCAAAGTTTCAACAAGAACAACATGAAGAAGAAAAACTTCCTGATTCACTAAAATCCTCTCCGATGGTAACTCCGGCATCTTCTCCGGTGATATTTCCGACGCCGGCAACATTTCCATCTCAGCCTTTGAAACCACCTTTAAAACCTCCTAACAGAGATTCATCTCATCCACCACTATTGAAACCGATAAGTAATATTTCATCTTTGTCACCACCACCAAAACCACCACCATTGAATTTGTTAAGCATGAAAATTACTAAACCCATTTCAAATTATTTTTCATTGTCTGGTACTTTTTACAGTGATTATCCGTCATCTCGGGCATTGAGGTACGCAAACATTTCCATGTTTCATATCGTATTACAAGCTATTATGATTCCAGCGAATTTAGTTTACTTTTCACCGTTCGATTTGATTCTCTTTAGCAAAAGTAAATCTCAGTCGTTTAGGGAAAACACAATCCGTGTCAACATTTACCATCCACCCATTGCACAACACGTGTTTTGTTTTTATTTTCTTATTTCACCAAGTTTGCTTATGGAGAATAAGTGGTCCCCCAACACACAAATAACGTTACAGCTAGAACCAACACATTGCCACTACAAGACAATAGTGCTGCAACGCCTCAACTTTTCTGGCCCAATAGCCCCCCTACTCTGTCTATTCACTGATAACACACAAGGAATCCTGCAAAAGTCTGATCAGTCCCCTTCAATACAAGACACCTCAAAGAGCCCAATAGTTGAAGACAAAGGGAACTTTAATTCATTGAATTGTGTTGTGGCAGATGTGCGTTATAATTACCATGTTCCTTGTGTAGTCGTTGGTGTCATGGTGATGATGCGGTCTTACTTACATGGTTTTGTTTGTTCATCTGTGAACATTGGAAAGATCACTAACAAATCACATGAACATTATTTTGGATTTATTCAACCATGGATGCTCAAATTTCAAATGTCAAATTCAACATGCAATATTGTTCCTAAGCTCAATCAAAAAGTGTCAGATTCTTGGGAATGTCCTATTTCTGTTAGCAAGAATTTAATTGAGGATTTGAAAGAAATTTATAATTGTCACCGCAGCACCTTAAGATCTGCTTCAAAGCTTAATCAAAATGGAATAACATCTTTGTCAAGAAGGCATTCTTCCGCTCTTGATGAAAGCCAACAAGTTGATGATCCGACCGAGACTATCGATTCGGAGAAAGATTCTGATCTAAAAGAATCTCCTTCAACTCCACTATTAATAATGGTTTTTGAGTATCTCTTGAACAAATTCCAATATTGGAATCTTGGTTCCACTCTTTCAAATGGTTTGCTAATTTTTGGGAGAAATCTTCAAAATGGGGCATCACCGTGTTTGATTGTTGTGATTGCTCCACTTTTTAATGTCAATTGCTACTTACACTGTAACTTGTGGTATTCATACAAATGGTTTTCTTGTGCTAATTACAACCTTATGGAAAAGTATTTCACAGTGAACTGGAGCACTTATTGGATTCTTGAATTTGATGGGAGAGTGAAGGGTAATGATGTGGCCTTTGAACTTGCTAAGCTCTTATGGCTCATCCAAGATGATTTTCTGCTAGGGAAATTAGTGCAAGAAATGGTGAATTCAATTAATGAAATTAATATTCTTTTTCTTGGTGCAATTTGGTTGTCATCCACTACAACAACTTGTGTTGGCTTACTTTTTAATCAGCAACTTAAGCCATATATGGCAATGGTGTGGCAATGGTGGGACGGTGAGTATAACAAATATTGGCTTTATGGTGCAACACGTGGAAAGGCATTGGTTGGAATCTTTCAATTAAGTGGTCAAATTATGTTGGTTGACCATCTGGCTTTCATTCCTAAAAGACATTTCATCCTTCATTTCAATAGTTGTGTGTTGATATCTTGGCTACTAGTATTACAAAGCATTTCAAATATACAGTGTCTTTATTTTACTTTTAGAGACAACATTGACACATATCCTTGGAAAGAAATGCTTTTAGTTGTTCAAGTTATAAAGATTAAACTGTCTCAGTTTAAGAGGTGGGATCCTGGAAGAAGAAGAAAAAAATTGTGACATTATTGTTACAACCTTGAGGACAAGGTTGATTTTAAAGGGGTGAGTAATGATAGAGAGTGGAATTTAGTATTTAAGTTATTAAGAATTTATATAAGTAGTAGTTTTATTTGTGTTGTTATTTATTTGGGCCTTTATTAATATTTGGGCCTTTTAGTTTGTTATCCACTAGTAACATTATATATTGTAGTCTCATTGAGACATTAGAATATCAATCAATGAAATCAAATTTATCTTTTATCTCTATTTTTCTTAGCTTTATTTTAATGTCTCTCTCTTTTATTGTTTAAACCCTAATTCTATATTCTTGGTAGGAATTTCTTCCTATCAGTATGATTCACTTTTTGATTTGGAATCACTTATTTGCATCTTATCTCATTTATCTAAATAACTAATGGTTTCTCAATAGACTTTATTTTTCTGGATTTAATCATTTGATTGCATGGTTATTTTATTTGTGCTTTGTTGCGGGGTTATTTAGATATACGAACGACAAGTGTTACTCTTCTAATTTTTGCATGAATTATTGAGTATGTGATGACGAGTTTTCAACAAACAATAACCATAACATTTTCAAAATAATTTATATTATGGATAAATTAAAACATCGTTAACACGTCAAACAACATGCATTATTGAGTATGTGATTTATATACTCCCTCCTATCATAATTATAAACAGAAATAATTATTTTTCTAAAAATTAAAAATATTAGTTAAATATAACTATTTTTTATTTATTTTATGTACAATTAATATAAAACTTACTATAATTTGTTTAATTAATCAACTATCAACATTAAATATTTTGCTCCTCTCAAATATTTGAAAGAAAAGTGTTATTCTTCTAATTTTTGCATGAATGATTGTGTATGTGATAATGAGTTTTCAAGAAACAATAACCATAACATTTTAAAAATAACTAATTTTTATGGATAAATTAAAACATCGTAAACACGTCATACAGCATGCGTTATTGTGTATTTGAGTGTGAGTATGAATGATGACAATACTGAAAAGACACCACAATTAGCTTTCTTTTCTTTCTTTCTTTCTATGACTTCTTTGGAACTGTTATTCAATATGTTTACGATTTCTTTTTGAAATATTCTTTTGAAAAAAAGAGATAGTTCAATCATCTCACTCTTCTAATATAAAAATGTGAATGTGTTGATCTTAATACGGAGAGAATGAGTTAGAGTGAAAGGGTTTTTGGATCAAAATAAAAACGATGATTGTTACATATGTTGTAATTAATGATAATTAATTACTATGTGTGTTCTAAAATGACAAGAAAATATATAAGTGAAAATTGTTTTTTCAAATTTAAAAATAGGCAACACGTGTGAAGTGTTGCAGTAGGTAGTTTTTTGTTATAAGCAATCGTAAATAAAGGATACTCGTCCGATTACAACAATTACAAGAAGCTCAAAAAGTCCAAAGAACCTTGACACCAAAAATAAAAGTTCTTAGAACTCTTGAATTTCATTCCAATAACATACCAAAACCAATATAAATATATATATATATATATATATATATATATATATATATATATATATATATATATAAGTTTCACACTTTCAACAACGTCGCCTACGTTAAACACATCATTTTTAAAATAACCGCATTTCTCGCACTCCATAATGCCAATAGATTGAAACGAAAGAATCAATCTCTTCTTTGATGAAGCTTTACCACGAAGTACCTCTTTAAACAACAGCAAATGATACACAAATGATACACAATTGTTTCTGCAACTCCATGAGGAATCCCTAACCATAGCAATACCTTGCACCAAATAGCTTTTGAACAGGCGAATGACAGAAGAAAATGGTCCAAAGTTTCGAACGATAAGGCACACATAACAAATTCTATCATTGTCACTTGAAATTACTCCCCTTTTGAATAATTGCTCTTTAGTTGTTATTCTGTCTTCCAAATATCTCCAACCAAAAACTTATACTTTCGAAGGAACCTTAGTCTTCCAAATGCTTGCCATTGTCTCCAACACATTTGTGCTCAACATGTTTATGTTAGAAAAATTAATTTAAACCGAATGGAATCGAGGCTGAATCGCGAACGGAATCACTTTCCTTAAAAGTATTTCAAGCACACTCTCGATTGTCTTAGAGTTGGAACGGCCTGAATACCCAGGATAATTCAGCCTTACTCGAGTCTGCACAAGACCGGTGAAGAAACTCGAATGCAAGGAAGCTGTCTGGAAAATATATTAGAGGATAATGATTTTGTGTGTTTTATTTTGGATTCATAAATGTGTATTTATAGGCCATGCATGTGTTGTTTCATAAGTTTGCAACTCTTGATGAAACAACACCTTTTCACCATATATTGCAATGGTTCATCTATAATGACACAAGGCACCCCTTCATGAACTGTTGTAAATTTGAATTCAAAAAACAAATTTATGCAACAACCAAAAATATATTCCCATTTTTTTCACATTAGAACACACTATGGTAATTATTATTTTATAATTTCCAACAATCCCCCACTTGTTCTAATAATGACAAAATTAATAATTCCAGAAATGAGATATAAAGAGTGTTAATACAGTTAGGTATCTTTCGATTTAAAACTTAACCTTAGTGAGTACAACACAAAGTTTAATCGGAATATTAGGTAGCAAAGCTTTTAAACCATGAATCCATATGATTAGACCAGTGTTGCCTTACACACACTCTTTAAAGGTTCTTCCTCTGCATAACTCGCTTAGCACTTATTTATGGCCATGTGCTATCCTGTTTCATGAATTTTTCATGAGAGAAACTCCAACTCTCACTTTGAGACGGCACCATCTCGAAATTCACATAGGTGAAGTTCATATTTGTGTCTTTTTCCATGAGACACGTACCCTCGGTATTGAACTTCATTAAGAGTTTTAAAATAAAACTCAACCCTCGTTTTAAGGTCAACATTATCACGAAATGTTCGACAATTATCCAAATCAACGACTTGTTGTTACCCATTGAAAATCTTGAGGTTAATGTTCTGTTAACGTAAGATTGGGTTGCCACCGCTGTCGGAACTCTTACTCAAGGAGTTTCAACCCCATTCCTCTCGAGGTTGTTTTTACTAAGTCTCTGGCCAATGGCTTAGTAAATGAATTCCCCAAATTATAGATCGATCGTATATATGCGAGTAAATGATTACATATTTAATCATTTTTCTCACGAATGTCTAAGGCCTCAGTGCCCAGACTTTCCATTTTACACCTTTCTGAATTCTCTTGCTAAATTGGCTTGACTAACACATTGTGTTAACACCTTTGAAATACTGTATTTAGCCAATGGAACTTCAAACAATAGGTCTGTCTACCATTTAACTTCTTTGACTAGCGGAAGCGAGATCCACACACCATGGCTCCATGGTCAAGAGAGTGATGCATGTTTATTTCTTGCTCTTCCAAGAAATCTCACCTCCAACTAATGTAAATATCTACTCAGTTGTAATTTTATGATCTCCAACACTCGATATCCAACTCATATTGGTATATCCTTCTAATATGATAGGAAACCTACCATGATGGAGGTCAAGATTTTGGTTTCTTTAAAAGATAATCGAAAATCCTTGTGATGGCCTTCCAATGCTCATCATTTGGATTTCTAGTAAATCTACTCATTTACTAAGTGCAAATGCTATGTCAGGTCTAGTACATTACATTAGAGAACCAATTGCACTTGCTATTCAAATATAGCCACAACTCTTCCATCATCATTTTGACACTAAGATCAAATTGAATATTTAGTTTCTTGAAACGTGGCAATTTAAACTTATCAATAACTTTCTCAACAAAGTGTGTTTGACTAAGTTCATAACCCCCACTATTTCGTATTACTTTGATCCCCAAAAGAGTTTCAAATAATCCAAGATCTTTCATCTTGAATATGGAAGTTTTCTCAATATGGTGTGTTTGACTATGTTTTAAACCCCCATTCTTTCGCTTTACTTTGATCGAAAAGAGTGTCCACTATTTCAAGATTTTCATCTTGAGTGTGGAAGCTAGAAACCTCTTTGTTTCTAAGATTCAATTCATCTCATTTATAATGATCAACATATAATCAACATAGAGAAAAATGAATATCACAATATTCTTACACAACTTTGTGTACAAACACTTGTCACAAGATGTAGATGAAGAAGGTTTTAGATAATCATGCATGATGATGCAAGAAGGTTTTAGATGAAGTGAGAGATAAAATTATGAGCTAAAGTAGTATAGTATAAATTGCAACGAGTACCTTAGTATGTTCACTTCTCTCAAATTCTTCACTTGAATTTCTTTGCTAGAACTTCTTGATCAACTTCATCATTGATGTGCATGACACTTTTTGATCCTTCTCTTCTTTGATAATCTTTGTCCTCATCAAAACTAGATATAAGATATTCTTCACAATCTCCCCCTTTTTGATGATGACAAACTCTTTGAATTCTTGTTTTGATAAGAATTAAAAATCTCCCCCTAAGTTGTGCGTCTCCCTTTTTAATTTGGGAATATTGTAATGATAGAATCAAACTTCTGGTGTCATTGTTTTGGTGCATATTTTGTTTCCAAACAAAGATTTGACAAACTTGCACACCTTTTGTTAATTATCAAGAAGCATATAACCTTCTGGCTTCCCAATGTCGTCTTGACATCCATTTGATGAACTATATAAGGTCATTAAGGAAACTAATACAAACGAAACTCTAATTTTCGTTGTGTTTGCTACTAGTGCATATGTGTCGAAATAATCAACATTGTCATTTTGTCTAAAACTCTTGGTTACTAATCAATCCTTGTAGATGTTTAATATACCATCACTATGATACTTTCTTCTAAACATCCATTTGCATCCAATGAGTTTTTTATCCTTTAGGTAGATTGATAAATTTTCAACTGTGGTTTGACATTATTGAATTCATTTCATCTTGGATAACATCATTCCAAGAGAAGTCCATTGAAGTTACTTCTTCATTGTAATTCTTAGGATCGTCTTCCACTTGAAGAGTAATAGGAATATTACGAACAAATATCTCACTATTTCCTTCTACACAAGAGAAATAAGTAGAAAAACGATTTTGTTCGGTCCTAGATCCTTAGCCTTTAGACTTTCTGCTTATTCTAAGTTCGATTTGTTTTACAACAATCATCGACGAACTTTTGGTTTGTGTTTCAACAATCCGTGGAGAACCTTCCTCACGAGGTTTCATATTTGTAGGAATCTCGAATTCCTTATCCTCCGCGATAAGGTTATCAAAATTCTACATCTCATTATGAATCATCTTTTAATGATCTTTATATGTCTTATAATAATAAGTCTCATAAAACAAGAATCATAGTTCAATTGTATAATTCATAATTATAAACTTTAATTATTTGATCACTTTGATAGTCAACAACTTTCGACTTTAATATATAATTCCAAAAAATAAATGTAAGATTTAAAATTTAATAAATCAATTAAAATATATTATTAAGTTTAACTTCAAAATCTCTAATCAATTGTGAAGAATAAATTAGATTAAGTGACAAAAACATGTTCTTCAAAATTACCATCCAGTACTAATTTCCATTAATGTTATTTAATATTAAGGGAAGCATAATTACTGCCTATTAAGTAACAAGTGGTCTGGTTAGGTGTATATATATGCATAGAGACATTTAAGTAATAGTAAATGTTAAAAGGTTTTCACTAATACATGTATCATTTTTTTTTAAAAAGAAAAAATTGGACTGAGCACTATTACGTGTCCATTTAAACAAAAATGGTAATTTTAGTTTCAAACAATTTATTTTTCTTCAATCAACGCCAACATACATCGTACCATCGTACCGTTAGCATGTTTCGGTACTGTCCCACTTACTGCTATATGCATATGCATGGATATATAAAAGTGAATGCATATATTAAGCAAAGCCAATGAATAAGTTTTTTTTTTTCATTTTTTTTTTCCACACAATATATTAAATATATTCCGGATCAATTCATCAATATAAATATTAATGGAAGTGAATACACAGTAAAGCACTCTTTGGAAATTTAAGTTCAGACATTTCAACACAACCAATTGAATATTATTTAATAGAAAAAAAACTTAATATTAATAACCATGTTATGATAACAATTGTAAAAAAAAATTATTCAAGATATTTATATCATAAATTTTTTTTACGATGCCTATGATATCAATTGTTATCATAATTTTTTACGATCTATAATTCCAAAAGATAATAATAAGAACATACCCGGATTTATGATGACAATTATTATTCTTAATTCTTAATACGGAAGCCTCGGTTGCCATTATATGAACTACTTTTAAGATTGTTAGAAAAATTAATTTAAACCGAATGGAATCGAGGCTGAATCGCGAACGGAATCACTTTCCTTAAAAGTATTTCAAGCACACTCTCGATTGTCTTAGAGTTGGAACAGCCTGAATACCCAGGATAATTCAGCCTTACTCGAGTCTGCACAAGACCGGTGAAGAAACTCGAATGCAAGGAAGCTGTCTGGAAAATATATTAGAGGATAATGATTTTGTGTGTTTTATTTTGGATTCATAAATGTGTATTTATAGGCCATGCATGTGTTGTTTCATAAGTTTGCAACTCTTGATGAAACAACACCTTTTCACCATATATTGCAATGGTTCATCTATAATGACACAAGGCACCCCTTCATGAAATGTTGTAAATTTGAATTCAAAAAACAAATTTATGCAACAACCAAAAATCTATTCCCATTTTTTTCACATTAGAACACACTATGGTAATTATTATTTTATAATTTCCAACAGTTTACACACTATTAGAAAATTCGCTTTTAGTGACCAAAAAATTTCGGACAATATAGTGACGGAATTAGCGACCAAAATTTGATATTCATTAACCAATTTTAAGAGGTCACAAAATCGGTCACTAAAATAAATCAACCACTGATTTAGAGACCAAAATTTTGTGACTGCCTATTCGGTCACAAAAATTTATTTTTTATACAATTTAATTTATATATAAAAATTAGAGACCGAAATTTTGGTCACTAATATTTTTTTTTCTTTTTCTATTTTTAAACCTCTTTATTATGTTACTATTTCCTTTATTTTTTAAAAATTTTAATTTTCTTTTCATTTTTAATTTTTACTAAAAGTTTTTATCTTTTTTAATGTTTTAAAAATTATATATATATATATATATATATATATATATATATATATATATATATATATATATATATATATATATATATATATATATATATATATATATATAGGGAGCGTATCCGGTAAGAACTGATATCAATTGTGAGAAACGAAAACTAACAATCTGAACCATCAGATTTAATTGACGATTATGATTTATTTATTCCATATAGAGATCACCTTATTGAATTGCTTTTCTAATATGTTTAAGATTTATAAATTCTCTAATAATAGAATCTTACCATATATAATTTTTTATTTATTATTCAAATATTTAATATAAATTAAAGACTAACATTATCTATTATTTTATTTGACAAAATTGAATAAATATTGTTAAAATTTTTATTTTAAAATTTTTATTTTCAAACATCCAATAAACGCCACAATTATTAAGATATTGTTAAAATGGTAGAATTTATTTAAAATGGTCATAGTTATAGAATTTATAAAAATAAATAATATCCTAACTTGCAAATAGGAAATAAATCAATAATGTGATTTTATTTAAAATGATCAAAATAATAGAACTTTCAAAAGTAAAAAAATAAAACAAAAAAATATAGTTAATCACCTAAAATGCTTTAATATTTTTATTCAAATGAATATATCGATAATAAATCAATAATGAGTTTTTTTTAAAATAGTCACAATAGTACAACATTCAAAAATAAAAAGTTGATTTTATTTATCATGTATTTATTTATACTGTAAAATATAGATTAATATATTAGAACATTCAACTTTTTTCATCAAAATAAATTATAGTTCAATATAGTTATAATTATGTAATGAATAAAATATATAATTATAAAATATAAACTAAGGCTTATATTAATTTTAAAGTATAAAAAATATTATAAATAAAATCAACTTTTTATTTTGAACGTTTTACCATTGTGACCATTTATATAAAAACACATTGATATATTTTCATTTGGTTAAATATATTAAAGAATGTGAAATTATTATATTTTAATTTGCTTAATTTATTTATCTGCAAGTTAGGAAATTTTTTATGTTTACAAGTTTTGTTATTGTGATCATTTTTTAATAAAAATACATTAATTATTTATTACTTATATTTTAATTTGATTAAAAATATTAGATAATATATTTTAGTTTGATTAATTTATTTATTTGCAAGTTAGGATATTATTTATTTATATAAGTTCTATAATTTGGAGAATTTCAAATAAATTCCACCATTTTAAAAATATTATAGTAATTTTGGTGTATATTGGATGTTGGGAAAAATTAAAAATTTAAATTCTTTGTATATATATATATATATATATATATATATATATATATATATATATATATATATATATATATATATATATATATATATATAATACAACAATAGATGTCTGCGGTGTAGTGGCAAGGTCTTATTAAGATATACGTAGGTCATGGGTTTGATTCCTAGGTATCACAAATTTTAATTTTATTTTACAAAAAAGATCATTAAAATCGGTCACTAAATTCAGTCACAAATTCGGTCGCTAAATTTCTGTCAATAAATTCGTCGCAAAAGCTTAGCGACTAACACTCTTTCAACCGAAAAGTAATGGTCACTAAGTCAATCGCTAAACGCTTTTGTGGCCGATTTTAAAGCTTTTTCGGTCTCTAATTTGGTCACTAAAAGTAAATTTTCTAGTAGCAACATTAACCTTCTTTAATGACTCTGGATAACCTTCTCGCACTAGATATTTCCCTTCCGCATTCGTAAACCAAATGAACCTGTTAGTGATTTCTTCAACTGGGCCGACATTTAGTAATATTGATTTTAACTCCTCACCGTGGGCCCTTTCCAATCCGGTCAGTGACTCAAAATCTCCATTGAAGTGCTAATTCCAATGATCCACTATGAAACTCCCATCTCCTTTACTGTTGCATTAGGGAAAGATGATCTTTCGAATAGTAAAGAGAAAGATAACCTCAATGGTATCCCTCCAAACCAATTACGTGTCCAAAACAAGATGTTGTTACCGTTTCCCAGCCTGCACGAAATGCCTTTCAAAAAACAGTCCCTCGAATCTATTTTCGTATTACCCGAATCTTTAAAGTACATCCACCATAGTGATGCTTTTTTTAGTTCTATTAACTCCCAACCTCCCATCACAATAGGCTCCAAAGCCCTATACCTATATTCAAGAAATGGCCTCCAAAACGCTTCTTTATCATTGAGAAATATCTACCTCCACTTGATCAAAAGAGACTCGTTAAAGGCATCTAAACATCTAACACCCAAAACACTATCCCTTTTACTCTTGCACACTTCTACCCAACTCACTCACGAAATCCCTCTCTTATCTGAACCACCACACCGCAGTAATTCCCTCTGAATTTTAATCAAATCTTTCAGAATAATCTTTGGAATTTTGAAGAAAAACAAGAAGTAAATAAGAATTTGCTCTTCCATGAGGCCAGTCAATTCTCGATATTATTGATAACAGGTTTCCAAACGCTTTGGATTCTATGGTTAGATCCTATGGGTATGCACATTAAATTAAAAGGAATGTTACCTCTATTACAATGCAGAAAAGAAGAGGCACCTTGTAGGAAAGATTCCTTTATGTGTATCCTCATCACACAACTCTTGGAATGATTGATGCACAAACCTGATACTAACTCGAATCATCTCAATAAGGCCTTGATACACCACAAATTGCTCTAGGTCCCTTCTACCAGTAAAACTGTATCATTGGCAAATTGTAACAAATGGAAATCTAACTCATCATTCACCTTGAAGCCTTTGAAGTCTCTGCTCTCCACTGCTTTGGACATTAATCTAGCTAGATCTTCTGCAACTAAAGCGAATAATAATGAGGATATTAGGTCTCCTTGCCTTAAACCCTTGTGCATCGCAAAATCTGAAGTATGGCTCCCGTTTACTATGACTGAGAGATTACAGTTACAAATAATTGCATTAATCCATCTTAGCCATCTATTTCCAAATCCACACCTCCTTAGGACATACTTCAAAAAACTCCAATTAATGTTGTTGTACGCCTTCTCAAAATCTACCTTCAGAATCAAGCATTCCTTCCTTTTTCTCTTAACAAAATCTAAAACTTCATTTAGAGCCACAATCCCATCTTGAATATGTATACTCGGGATGAACGCCGTTTGAGATTTGGAGATCAGTTTTCCTATTACGCTTTTCAACCTGTTTTCCAATAACTTTGCGATAATTTTTTATAAACTACCCACCAAAGTGATAGGTCTATACTCACCTAGAAGCTGCGGGTTGTCTACCTTTGGAATCAACACGATAAAAGATGCAGTAGGCAGTTTGTATTTTGAAGTCGAAAATAAGCAACATTTTATGAAGTGTTGCAGTAGGCAGTTTGTATTTTGAATTCAAAAATAGACAACGCTTTGTAAAGTGTTGCAGAATACAGTCAAAATAGGCAACGTTTTTTAATTGTCGTAGTAGGCAAAAAGTTGCAATAGTCAGCAAAAAGTGTTGTTGAAAGGGTGTGTTTTATCAAGGATCGCAACCTTGTGAAATAACACTACTTTGGCCTATAAATTGAGCCTTAAAGATTCAGAAAATTACTTTATAAAAGTCTATCATCTTCACACAAAATTCTTGATTTCATCTTCCCTACATTCGAGTTTTCATGAGTTATGCAAACTCGAGTATAGGCTGAATTAACATGGGTATTCTTGTGTATAAAATCTAAGAAAACTTGAGAGCTCTTGAAATATTATAAGGAAAGTGATTCGTTCACGATTCTAGCCTTGATCAATTTAATTTACAATTGATTTTTCTAACGACCTTATAATATCTCAAATTATGGCTACCATTACTTCAATTTCAAGCATCAAATAGACGAAATCAACGCAGAACACAACAAAAATTGACTTTATGGATCTGGTTTTAGGTTGTTTGTCCTAGATTGAATAGACATGTTATCGATGATGTTGCAATGGCTACATATAGTAATGTAATTATACTGCGATTGACATATGTGCCACTGTCACACATGCCTCTACCAGGAATATGATGGTTCATTATTAGGTGCAAAATTTAATACAAAAAGTCAAATGTTTGTTTTGAGTATTAATACAAAAAAAGAAGAATAAATAATTCATTTTAAAAGAAACAATTTAGTTTCTGTTGGTACACTAAATACCTACAATGCTAGATTATTAGCCAAAGGTTTAAGACAAAAGGAGGATGTTAACGCACTATTATCAAAGGCGGCATCAATTAAAGTATTGTTTGCATTAGTTTCTTTGCATGATCTTATAGTTCATCAAATAGATGTCAAAATTAAATGGAGATATCGATAAGGAGATTTACATGGAGCCACCAGAAGATTATGTGCTTCTTGGAAATGAATAAAAGGTGTGGAAGCTTGTAAAATCCTTGTATGGATTAAAACAAGCACAAAAACAACGACATCAAAAGGTTAACCATTTGGTTTAGGCAAGGAAGTCTCTTTCTAGTGTAAGAGAGAGTTTCTTATACCAATTGTTCATGTACATCTTCAGCTTCTTTTGATATACAATTGGCAAGGAAGTCTCTTTCTAGTGTAAGAGAGAGAAACAATTCTTGTTCTTGTTGTATATTTGTGGTGCTTCTTTTGAATCTTCAACTTCGTATATAAAGGGAACAAAAGAGACGTTGGAAGCTTCCTTGCATAAGTGTCTTTGCTGAAGAAGCAGTTTCCAAGAGAGAGATGTTGGAGTTGGTGTGATGAGGATCTTCGTCTTCTGAATAATTTCTTTATCCATTGTATCTTTCTCAAGAAGGTGTTCATAGGCATGCTGGAGTAGACTGAAGAAATTATGTCAAGCTCCCTTGAGCCTTGTGCTAAAACCTCTAATTGACTTTCTCCATAATTCTAGCAGTTTGATAATAAGATGGAACTGCTTTTGCACATAGTACTGACAAGTGAACGTTGTACTATGTTTCTAGTAAGGCGTTTATAGTTCCATTCGAATATCATAGGATGAGTCAACATGGCAATATAGTCTTATTAGAATATCAGAGGCTGAGATAATTTTGGCACTGAGGTTCTATTTGAAAATTAGATTCTGATCCAATAGAATATGAATTTCTCCTTCTTTATAATCTATTTAACTTTGTCAGAACCTAGTTAAATATCATCTTAATGATCATGCACACTTAAGCAAATGTTAGTATACACTATTATTCTTTAAGTACTTTGTTATCATCAAAACCCAAGGAGTATGAACAGATTTTGTTCCAACACCTGAGGCTTTGCCTTATCAGCAAATCTCAGTCTTCCTTCTTTAATTACATTCTGGACCAGATCCTTGAAATGAACACATTGTGAGGTTTTATGTGGTAGGAAATTATGAAATTTGCAAAAACACTTGGTCCAAAATGCAATTTGGGTTGTATCAAATCTGTATGTCTTGGTAACATATCAAATCTTTATGACCATCAGAGACTAGTAGGTATTAAATTTCATCACACTTGGTAACATATCAAATATGTATGACCATCAGAGACTTATTTTATAAATGTTACCAAGACATACAGATTTGATACAACCAAGTGTGATGAAATCTAAGACCTACTAGTCTTGGGTTGTATCAAATCTGTATGTCTTGGTAACAATTTAGGTTTTCATTTTTAAAATAAAATCAAGTGTGATGAAATATATATATATATATATATATATATATATATATATATATATATATATATATATATATATATATATATATTTATATATATATATATATATATATATATATATATATATATATATATCAATAATTTTTAAAATGAAACATAATAATTTTTAAAACATGAGCATTTTTTGTTTAGCTTTAAATATATTGGGTTGTTCATTGTTATTGTAAATTAATTATGTGGTAGTTGTTTTTAATTTTTAATATATTATAAAACATTATTATGTTTAGGAATATATTTTAATGATATTAATATATTAAGTTTTATGAATTTTTTTTTTTATATTTGTGTTATTGAAACAACAAATATATAGTTTAATTCAAAAATAATTTTTTTGTATATATATTATTAAAATTATATATATATATATATATATATATATATATATATATATATATATATATATATATATATATATATATATATATATATATATATATATATATATATATATATATATGAAGCATAATATTCTCTCTCTTGATAAATATGATGGTTAATATTTATTCTTCTCTTCTCTCATTATAAAATTCTCTCATTTATTTATACTTAATATATTATGTGAGGATAGGATAAATAGTACAAAATTTGTTTGTATGAAAGGTAGTTTCTAGTTTATATACGTTTATGTTTAAGAATGCTATTGAGTTAGTTAATATTTGTAGTTAAAGTTTTATAAAAAAAAATTAAAATTGTTTGATATATTCAAATTACATATGTAATTAAAAAGGTAATGATCGTATAAATTAGTATAAATTAGGGATGGCAAAAAAATTCATATCTGCGGGTATATATCCACAGATAAAATCTGTCACGGGTACGAGTTGGATAGCTTAACTGGTATCCACGGATATTATAAACGGATATTTAGTTACCCGTTTACTTACGGGTACGGATACGGATTTGATGGTATCCATACTCGCGGGTATCCATATCCGTTAATAGTGATTAAAATTATTTAAATATCTTTTAAAATTAGTATACTTGAATATCTTTTTAATATCAATTAGTATACTTAAATATTTTTTAAACATTTTCTCATATTCTACATCAATATTCATTATAAGATGTTTTTAAATTTAATATAGTAAATGTATAACACATACTTTTCTATTAATAAAAAGTTAAATTTTCTATTTAATATATAAAAAATTAGTAAATTTCAATTAAAAAAAATATCCATGGGTATCCATAAATACCCGTGAATATTTAAAATATCACGGATACCCTCCCGGCAGATATCCACACGGGTATGGGGCGGATATAGATATCATTTTTATTAAACGGATGGTTAGCGGAAGACTAGTATCCGTACCCATGGGTATCCATTGCCATCCCTAGTATAATTGTGCAGTGAAAATATTATCGGTGTTATCGTAGTTGGATGTACGATAGGTTTGTAATGTTTTTGATTTATATATATATATATATATATATATATATATATATATATATATATATATATATATATATATATATATATATATATATATATATATATATATATATATATATATATATATATATATATATAATTTGAATTTTTTTAATAAAAAATTATAATCAAACCTGAAATTATTCTTTTATTTATATGATTATATTCTAGAATTATATACACCCACTAAATTTTAATCCAAATGAGTTTGATGAAGACAAATCTATATATGAACTAATTAAAACTTGATTAATGCTATCCATACACCCAATTATTATATCAATTCTTATATCCAACAGTACTTTATAGTAGTCATTAAATTTGATTAATGCAGTGTAAAAACTTGGTTAATGCAGTAATCAAGTTGGTTAATGCAATATCCAGGTATTAAAAATAATTTTAAGCAGTCACCAAACTTGGTTAATGCAGTAAAATTTTGTCAATGCTGTAATAAAGTTGGTTAATGCAACATCCAGGTATTAAAAATATTTTTTAGCAGTCATCAAACTTGGTTAATGCAATGTAAAAACTTAATTAATGCAGTAATGAAGTTTGTTAATGCACGTACATGTATTAAAAATAAACGTCCATACATGAATAGTATTCGTCCATACATGAATTGTATTCGTCCGTACATGAACATTGCCGTACGTACATGAACAGTATCGTCCGTACATATGGTATATGGTGTAGGTATAAGATTTGGTGTAAAAACAATTAAAACTTTTATTTTGCTTTTAAGGTTGTCTTTTGGTTTCGTAAAGAAAAAAAAGGTTTGTTATAAACATCTTAAAAATTGTGGGTCAGACTTCGTTTTCCTCCTTTCAAATATACGAATTCGACGAGTGTTACTCTTCTAATTTTTGCATGAATTATTGTGGAGTATGTGATAATGAGTTTTCAACAAACAATAACCATAAATATTTCATTAAGGATAAATTAAAACATCGTTAACACGTCATTCAGTATGCATTATTGTGTATGTGAGTGTGAGCCTGAATGATGACAATGCTTAAAATATGGGGTTGAGATCGTACATTTTCTCTCTTCATTTTCTTTATATGCTAATCTATTATGTTTGATACTTATTCTTTATAGATTTATGGTGGTTAGAAGAAAATGGTGAGTCGAGAGTGTAAAAATAATGATGGTGATAGGTTTCATATCATAGTGGTTACTTTTGTTGTTCTTCAGAGTGCATTTATAAAGATGCTTACTTATTGTTTATTGTCCACTTGAGTAGATAAAAATATCAGTCTTATATTATAAGATATATTTGAGTGGAATTTTCGGGATTTAAAAAACTCAAATATCTTATAACTTTAATAAAATTATAATATTATGAATGATTAAAAGTGATGACATAAGAACCACCTAGAATGCTTTTTTTAAAGGAACTAGAATATGTTTTAAGATGAGTAGTTTTGTAAGTTAATTTAAGTTGTATTCTTTCAAATATAATATAAGGGGCCACCTCTATGAAAAAAATTAATTTGTCAGTTAGTGTATAATGTGATTATATTATATAATAACACATTAACACATGCATTTGTCAAATTCATGAGTCATCACATGATGATATAGACATTAATAACTACAAGATTTGTCTTACTCTAACAATGTTTTTATTCTAAATCGTCACTTAATATATTAAAATAAGATGTTTCTACATTATTCTTTGAAGAATAAGTTGTCTTATTATATTATCAACATAAAACAAGCATGCAAAAAACCGGTAAAAACTTGGTTTATTCTAATAATATAAACTTCTTCCATTAATCTAAAAAAAGTTTGGTCAAACCTCTAAAATTGGTTCAACCTTTTGGTTCTCGTCTAACCTCTAGTATTCACATTGGCACATCTTGCTAAGTTAATGGAATACTCGTCAATATTATTAAATCTTTTAACCACCAACAAATTCATTTTGCGTTATTATAAGAAATTATAGTTGAACATGAGTTTTCATAAATTGCTATTTAGTGAAGTCTTCATCTTCAAGTGTTTTCTTTTGTAACAAAATACTAAGTCAATTATTCTCTTTTTTTTTTTTTTGTGTAAGCAAGAAATATATTAATGGGAGAACTAAGGGTTCTCCAACCTTGATACACAAGAGCGGAATAAATCCGACAAAAAAGAGAAAATTACAAACCAATTACATTACGATACACAAGATAGCGGATCTTTGCAAAAATCGTAAAAGTTACAATTGGAGTGAGTAATATTACCAAAAGACGACCACCTCCACATCAAAAATTTGATCTTCCACACTATATCATTTATATTCCAATTCCAATTCTCTTTTGTCAATGACATTTAACATTGTGTAAAATATATTATTTTTAATATTCTTAACATCAATATTATATATAAGTAAATTATAAAAAACGTCTAAAACAATTATTTTTTTCATCGTATCTCTCAATTTTAATAATCTTGTCAAAATTTTAAAATTTAGGGTCTCTTTGTTTCAAATTTAAAAAAATATATTTTTTCTTGTATTTTTTAAAATAGATTTTCCAAAACCGTTTTTCAAAATATTACAAGTTTTTTTATATTTGTATTTTCTAAAATGAAACACTAATTTTGACATCGTAGAACACACACATAGATTATTGAAGATCAAAACTTTGTTCAAATCGTAATTTTTTCAAAAAATTGTATTTTAAAAATAATTTTTATGAAAATCTATTTGAAATAGCTTCAAAATTAAGTGATTTTTTGAAATTTTGATATCCAAATTTTTTTCCCATAAATAAAGTGAAATACCTAAAATCACATTTTAATAAGAATAACTATTCAAACAAAATTTTCATTTGAAATTTTTATAAAAAAAAAAATTGTAAAATTTTTTTTTACAAAATTTTATAACACTATAAAAATCATTTAAAAAATACTATTCCAAAGTTCTATTGTCAAATTAGGGGAAATGCCCCTATGTTTCTCCTTTTGAAAGGTGTTCTTATTTCTTCGGAACTTATAATTTCAAATAAAATCCTATGATACAAGTCCAACCATGAACTCTTCAATTCACATTGTAAATTATTTTGAATTTATAGTGCATTGACAGTGTAAATTAACTTTACAAATACAACTAATTAAAATTCTTACACTTGTCATATTAGTTTTTTTAAAATTAAAGTTGTGTTTTAATTTAAATGTCATATTTGAATGTGTGGAATAGTGTATTGCTGCTTAAATGTCTCTGGAATCTCTGCTGCAAGAGTGATAACCTGTGGGTGATCTGGATGCACACCTACTATTTCAAAGGTCAGGATGTAATGAATTTTGCCTCTAAAAGTCACCATTCTTGGATTGTGCAGGGTATCCTAAACACTCGAGAGCTGATTCACAAAGTCCAGCATTAATGGGACACGGCCATTGATAGGAAGCAGTTTGAGGCTATGGTATTCTGTAACAAGCTTATTCATAATGACCATAGAGTTCCTTGGAGGTCCTTAATTCAGAGGAATAAGGCTAGACCTCGTGTTGTCCATTGCTTATGGTTAGCATGTCATGGCAAGCTTGCAACTAAGGCAAGATTGAAGAAGTTTGGCATGCTGCAAAATTCTACTTACAACCTGTGTGTAAATAATGAGGAAGATATTAACCACTTGTTTTTCTGCTGCACAAAAACAAGTCCTATTTGGAAAGATATGCTTCACTGGATGGATGAGGTTCACACACCCTCTAAGTGGGAGGATGAACTTATTTGGATCACAAACAAGACTAAAGCTAAAGGATGGAGGGTGAAGCTCCTGAAGATGCTTGTTGCTGAAACCATATACCATATATGGCAGTATAGAAATAGTATAATTTTTGGTCACCATGTTGATATTACTAGAGTAGTATACAATACCATAGATAATATAGTGTACAGGGGATGGCAAAGTAAGAAGATTAGAAACCACATTATTCCTTTTATGATGTAATTTTTGTCCTTTAGGATGGTTGGATCCACTTTGGATCACCTTGCTTGTATTAACTTTTTTGAATTAATATATATTACCACTTGATTCAAAAAAAAGTTGTGTTTTAATTAGATAAATGATTGTGATTGATTGACAGTGCAAAAATAATTTACACTGTCAGTGCATATTTTTTTTCTCAATAATTTTTTATTTTCGTTTAATATATGTATAAATTACTTTACCATGTGTCCCCAAATTAGACAACATGACACAAATAAAAAAATAATTATAGTTCACACCAAAGGTGCTCTCATTTTAAAAAAAATTGTGCAATATCATGTGTTCTTTTCCAATCCACATCTTCTTCATATTGCATCTAAGAGTTAATAATGCACAATGATAAGTTTTATATTAATTATGATATGATTCACGTGTACTGTTAAGAAATGTGGTTGGGCCTAACTCAACCCTACAAAACCGACTTGTAGGGTGAGGATTGCTCCCACTTATAAGGACATGTTCAGGTCATATATTGTCCGATGTGGCACTCTTAACACACCCCCTCATGCCCAGGACTAGACAACTGGAGCATGGAAATAAATGGTGGGTGGCCCGATAGCGGAAACCATAGAAGGTGGCCCACCGGATCTTAAACAAGGCTCTTGATACCATGTTAAGAAATGTGGTTAGGCCTAACTCAACCCTACAAAACCAGCTTGTAGGGTGAAGATTGCTTCCACTTATAAGGACATGTTCAGGTCATATATTGTCCGATGTGGGACTCTTAACATGTACGATGAAATATTGCATCTAAGGGTTAATAGTGCACGATGATAAGTTTGATATTAATTATAATATGATTCATGTGAAGGAGAATTATAAAATATATGTGTGTTTGTAGGATATGTATTATGATATAGGATAAAAAATTATTTTAAGTACTTTGTAGTTTTTATTTAATAAATTATAGTTTTATTTTGTAAATATGATTTTTTTTTTTAAGAGTGAAGATCCATTTTAGTCCCTCACAAAATTTATACAACTCAAATTAGTCCTTCACAATAAAATGAATCCAATTTAGTCCCTTACAAAATTTAAATGGGTCATATTAGTCCTTCGACTAATATTTTTCTTCAGACTGGTTTTTTTCCTGATTTTAAATTGTGACTGGACTACCACGTTGGATTTTATTTATTTTTTATTTTTTAAATGCTAATTTGATTTTTATTTTAAACAATTATGAATTAATTATATAAAAAAACCAAAATTATTTCTTACGAGGAGTTGAACTCAGATCTTATGTTTTTACCACTAGACCAATGTACATTCATGATAAGTAATTCCCATGATTTCTAGTAATGTTAAACAATTCTAAATTTAAAATAAAAATTACAAAATTTGTACCAATAAGGTCTCGAACCCAAATTCCTTTAGACTAAATGACAGTCAATTTACTACAATAGAAATTGATTTGTCTATTTGTAAATGATAGTAATTTTACTATCAATAGAAATTAATTTGTCTAGTTGTTATTGATAGCCACTTTACTAATCGCAGAAATTGACTTGTCTAGTTGTAAATGATAATCATTTTATTAACAATATAAATTGATTTGTTTATGTTGTGAAAAACGATGTCAAGAACAAAAAACAATAGGAATTAGGGAAGATAAGAAGAACACAAGAATTGGTTATAACTGCTATTCTTTTACTTTCTCTTAAAACAAGATTACAAGTTTACAAGAATAACAAATAACCTCTCTCACACTAAATTAGGGTTTGCAGCTTAGCAATGATGAGAGACTATTATGCTATTTATAATAAAACCTCACATGCTAACTAATGAGCTTTTTCCACAAGGCCCATTACACAAGTCAACTTAATAAACAAGTTAACTTAACAAATTAGGGTTTAAACACTAAAACCTAATTTAACATGCTAACAACCCTAGCATCTTTGTCACAAACATGTGAACAACCTTCGACTTCATGCTTCATCATGTCGAACCAAGAAGCTACCCTTCGACCATACTAGAGTTCGATCTAATATCTCACAAATCTCCACCTTGGATCTAACTCTACAACATCAAGGGAACAAACTAGCTTTCTTCATGCAGCTTTATCAACTACATACAGTGGAAAAACTTGTAACTCGGTAATGTCTTGGGGATCATATCAACAACATTGTCTTCAGTCGAAACCTTCAGCACTTGGACTTCTCCACGCTCGATTACTCCTCTGACGAAATGCATCCTCACATCAATGTGCTTAGTTCGCTCATGATAGGCTGAATTCTTCGACAAGTGTATTGCACTTTGACTATCACATTTAACAGTGATACCTCGACCTTGAAGTTTCAGCTCCTTCGCAAAACCTTCAAGCCACAATGCTTCTTTCACAGCTTCAATTAGGGCAATATACTCCGCTTCAGTGGTTGATAGAGCAACAACCTTCTGAAGTGTTGCTTTCCAACTAATTGCAGTGCCAAACATAGTGAAAACATATCCAGAAATAGATTTTCTAGAATCCATACAACCTGCATAATCAGAGTCGACATATCCTTTTATTACTGCTTTACTATCTTCACCCAAGGCTCCACCATAAATTAGGACTCTATTCAGAGACTCATTTATGTACCTTAAAATCCACTTCAATGCTTGTCAGTGAGCCTTTCCAGGGTTTGCCATGTACCTGCTTACAAGACTTACTGCATATGCTATGTCGGGTCTAGTACATACCATATCATACATCAAAGAACCAACTATATTAGCATATGGGATGCTATTCATATAGGCTCTTTCGACATCAGTACTGGGACACTGATCAATACTTAGCTTGAATTGAGGGTTTGTTGGAGTCACAACAGGCTTCAAATTTGACATACCAAACTTTTCGAGAATCTTCCGTAGATATGCCTCTTGAGATAAGAATAACTTCGACTTCTTTCTATCTCTTCAAATGTCAATTCCAAGAATCCTGGAAGCAACTCTCAGATCCTTCATATCGAACTCCTTATTGAGTTCAGCCTTCACCCTCGTCACATCTTCAACATTGTTGCTTGCTATGAGAATATCATCCACATAAAGCAACAAAATAACAAATGAATTACCAGGTCGAAATCTGAAGTAAACGCAATGGTCGAACTGACTTCTAATGAAACTTATGCGTGCCATGAACTTGTCGAATCTCCTATTCCACTGTCGAGGAGATTGCTTCAGCCCATACAAAGATCTCTTTAACTTGCACACACAATCTTCCTTCCCCTTTTCGACATACCCTTCAGGTTGCCTCATCAGGATCGTTTCATCTAGATCACCATACAAGAACGCAGTCTTCACATCCATCTATTTCAGTTCAAGATCGAACTGTGCCACCATGGCAAGCAACATTCGAACGGACCTATGCTTCACAACAGGAGAAAACACATCATTGAAGTCGACACCTTCTTTCTGAGTGAAACCCCTTGCAACTAACCTTGCCTTGTATCTTTTTGACGTCACTCCTTCAATTCCTTCCTTAACTTTGAAAATCCATTTACAGCTGAATAACCTTGCCCCAGCAGGTTTCTTGATCAGTTCCCAAGTATGATTATCATGAAGAGATTTCATCTCATCATCCATGGCCTTCAGCCATTCAGTCTTATTTCGACTCCTCATAACTTCCTTGTAGTCTCTAGGTTCTTCGTCTAGAACCTCACTTGCAGAGATTAAGGCATAAGTTATAAGATCTGCATACCCAAGTCTCTGAGTTGCCTTGATGACTCTTCTCGACCTATCTCTTGACAATAGGTAGTCATCGTCAGTTTCCTCAACTTCCTCAGCATCTTATACTTCTTCTTCGACTTCATCAGGGATATGCAATTCAACATCAACGTGCTCCACCTCAACAGGAATCTTTATCTGTTCCAGCTCTTCGTCAGATGTTTCTGCATTTTGACCAACATCAATTTTCTTAAAAGCCATTTCAGCTTCATTGAAAACTATATCCCGACTGGTGATACACCTCCTGTGACCTGGCTCTAGGCACCATAGCCTATAAGCTTTGACTCCTTCAGGGTATCCCATGAACATGCATTTCAGAGCTCTAGGTTCGACCTTGTCTTGCCTTATGTGAGCATAGGCTACGCAGCCAAATACTCTCAGTTTGTCGAGATCTGGTGGATGTCCCGACCAAACTTCTTCAGGTGTCTTCATATCTAACGATGTCGAAGGACATCTGTTTATCAGATATGTTGCTGCCGAAACAGCCTCAGCCTATAACACCTTCTTTAACCCCGCACTAGTCAACATGCATCTGACTCTCTCCAAAATAGTTCGATTAAATCTTTCAGCCAAACCATTTTGCTGTGGAGTACCTGCAGTAGTTTTGTGCCTTGCAATACCAGAGGCAGCACAAAAACTGTCGAATGCCTCATTGCAAAATTCAAGGCCATTGTCGGTTCTCAACCTCTTGACCTTTCTGCCAGTCTGATTTTCAACCAGAGTCTTCCAACTTTTGAAATTCTCAAAAGTTTCATCCTTAGTCTTCTAGATGAATACCCATAATTTTCTGGAATAATCATCTACTATGGATAGAAAATACCTTTCTCCTGAATATGATGGACACCTTGCAGGCCCCCAAAGATCAACATGGATGTAATCAAGGGATCCATGTGTTCTTTGTTTGCCTTTGTTTAACTTCACTCTGCAAGATTTTCCAAGTACACAAGGTTCACAAAACTTCAGCTTTTCGACTTTGTCTCCACCAAGCAGATTTTGTTTCCCTAATTTGACCAGACCCCTTTCACTGACATGGCCCAATCTCATGTGCCAGATTTCTGTCTTCGACAAAGGTTTCGTGGATGTAACATTTGTCAAACCACTTACAACTTCAGCCTCAAGGGTATACAAGCCTTGTTTCTTCACGCCTCTCAAGACTTCCTTCGAACCCTTCATGACTCTTAGGATACTTTTCTCTCCTTGGAAAACATATCCTTTCTTGTCGAATTCACCAAGAGAAAGTAGATTTCTCTTCAAATCCGGAACATACCTGACTTCAGTCAACAACCTTATTCACTCATCATGGAGTTTGAACCTCACAGATCCAACACCTGCAATCTTGCAAGCCTTGTTGTTTCCCAGCAATACTGATCCACCATCTTGATCACATAATTCCTCGAACAATTCTTTGTTTGGAGTCATGTGCCAAGTGCAACCTAAATCCATAATCCACTCTCTTCTCGAGTCACTACTTGAAACCACAAGAACATCAGATGATTCGAAATCATCTTGAACAATGACTGCATTGCCATTATCCTTACCTCCATGATCTTTCAGGCGTTCAGGGCACACCTTGCTTGTGTGACCCTCCTTCTTACAATGATAGCATCGAATGCCAGATGTTTCGCCACTGTAAGACTTCGATTGGCTTTTACCCTTCTTCTTGTCAAACTTACCATCCTATCGTAAGAGTTTTCCTTTAACGGCCAAACCTTTGCCAACAGTCGAAGGTTTATGCTCCTTTCGTTCGTTCAGGTCCTTTGAATATGGGGCTGATTGAACTTCTTCAAAGGTCAGGGACTCTCTTCCACACGGGAGAGTTTCTTTGAAGTGAGCATGTGATCGAGGCAAAGAACACAATAGTAACAGCGCTTGATCTTCATCATCGATCTTCACATCAATATTTTCAAGATCAAGAATCAGCTTGTTGAACATATCCAACGACTCAGCCAACACTTTGTCTTCAATCATCTTGAATGAATACAAAGCTTGATTTAGGTAGAGTCGATTTACCAACGATTTGGTCATGTACAAACTTTCAAGTTTTACCCATAACCCTGATGTCGTCGTCTCCTTTGATACCTGCCGGAGAACCTTATCACCAAGGCTCAACAAAATTGCGTTGTGTGCTTTCTCGATCATATTCGTCTTTTCCGCTGCCGTCAGTTCTGCATTCATGGCTGCCTCTCCCTTCAACGCTTCCAAGCAACCATGGTGAACCAGTAGGGCTTTCATCTTCAAGCGCCACAGACCGAAATCATTCACTCCGGTGAACTTTTCAGTCTCATACTTTGTTGAAGGCATCTTCTCCACGCTTACCGCACCAATTTGTTGTGAAAAACGATGTCAAGAACAAAATATAATACGAATTAGGGAAGATAAGAAGAACACAAGAATTGATTATAACTACTATTCTTTTACTTTCTCTTAAAACAAGATTACAAGTTTACAAGAATAACAAATAACCTCTCTCACCCTAAATTAGGATTTGCAGCTTAGCAATGATGAGAGACTAGTATGCTATTTATAATAAAACCTAATGTAACATCCTATTTTTATTAGATTTAATTAATTAGGATTATTTGATAATTGATAATTGTTTATGTGTTTTATTTAATTATTGTTTGCGCGATAATTATTTAATTGGGTGACAATATGTTATTTAGCTAATTAATAAATGGTAGAATTTTATTTGAAATTAGTTAAATGGGCTTAGTTGAGTGAGAAAGAGTATTAGGTGGGTTAAGCCCAATGAGATAATGAGATTTAGGAGAGAATTTTATGAGTTAACCTAAATTAGATAGAAAGATAGAAAGAAAAGTAGAGAAGAGAAAAGAGGCAAAAGAGTAGAAGAGAGAAGAGGAGAGGATTGTAGATTCTTGAAGTTAGAAGGAGAAATTCAAGAGGTAAGGGTTTGAATACAAGTTCTTGTAGAATCTATGATTGGGTAATGTTGTTGATCGCGACTTTAAGTGTCTATAAATCTGATAACTGCAAGTGCACAGTCGTGTCGTGTAGTTTTAAAAGATATCGAATCCACAGGGACTATGAATCGATCTACCGTTATCTAAGGTTACTATGTAAAGCTAGGAGTACTAAAATTTCGATTGTTCCTAAGGGAAAGTGATTGTGAGAAAATAAAGAATAATAATAAAAGACAGGTATCAGTATGTATTTCGTTTAACTAAAGGTAATCCGAAGGTCCATTGGCTTTTGCATAATTAAATTAAAAATCTTTACTAATTCCAATTGATTAAAAATCCTCGTCTCAAACTTTCGCTCTGTTGATTCAGACTACTATCCTAATCCTAATGTACGCTTTCGCCATCCCATTAGATTTTAGAAGAGCTTTTTGGATACAATGTAATTAATAAAATGCCTATTTTACGAGGTTGTTATCTATTTAAATCTCCTAATCTCAAACTTTCGCTCTGTTGACTCGGAGCAAGCTAATAACCCTAACGTACGCTTTCGCCATCCCGCTCGAGTGTAAAAACAATTTTTGAAAATAAATAAGTTCCAATTAGTTTTAATACGCCTTCGCCATCCTTAAAACTAATGTCCTATGTCTACTATCCAGTTAAAGTCCTCAAACTTTCGCTCTATTGGTTTTAACCTTTGACCGTCCTAAGCCCTCAAACTTTCGCTCTATTGGTTTTAAGACTTACTAATTAAACTAGACATATAAACCAAAAATAAGTGATAATTAATAAAACATAATTTAAGCCAATTTATTTCGGATCCCTACGGTTAACTTACTTTACATACCGACACCTTTAGTAATTTAGCCAGACATATTAATATGATTAAACATGCATAAATCGGTTCGGTTCATAATAATAGACATATTAAATGGCATATAATATATCATGCAATAATAATATAAATAAAGGCGGTAAATAAAAAACCTGAATTAAAATAAATCTGAATTGAATTGAATCTTGAAGTACTCGAACTTCCACCACAGGTTAGCTGGATCGTTCTTCGGAATTTAAATGGCAGAAAATAAAAACAATGAAATAAAACGATAAATCTAACGTAAGGCTAGATCTACGAAAAGTTCACAACAATTTCCAGTGTAGAAATCGTTGTGAGAAAATAAACGGTTAAATGAAAGCAGAATAAGGAAAAGCAGTTCGCGGTACAATTTCGGCAGCACTTCGTTGGCAGGAAATCGGACAGATTGAAGTGAAGTGACTGGTCCTATTTATAGGAGGGGCTTGCAGTTGCTTTGCGTGGAAAGAGGAACTTCTGCAGACCGGGACGTGGAGACGTGCGTCTCCTATTCTTCAGGGAGACTTGAGACGTGCGTCTCAAGTGGAGAGAATTTAGGGAGGTGGAGACGTGCGTCTCCCTTTTGCTGAGGTGGCAGAGACGTGCGTCTCTGCTTACTTGTGTGGCTTGGGCTGCTCTCCTTCGTGGGCTGGATTGCTTCATTGAGTCTTTGGGCCTCTTTCAGCACACTTGGCCTTTAATTGCACTCCCTTTTTACTTCAGCACCCAATTTACGTCTTTTAGGCATAGAAAAGGGTCGTTTTGGCTCCATTTCTTCTCTTTTTCACAATTCGGCATAGTAAGAGTGTAAAACCTGAAACAAAGCAAAAACACGAGTAATATCGTAATAAATTAAAATAATAACCGGAAAATGCTATAAATATCTATGGATTGTAAGCTAAATATACGATATAAAATCGTGTTATCAAATTCCCCCAGACTTGAACCTTTGCTTGTCCTCAAGCAAAATAAGAAGATAAAGATAAATGAAACACACTTCCACCACGTCGTTCAGTCATACTTAGCTACATAGTGTTCTTATTCGGAAATAATGATAATGAATCTAGCAATAAACCTATAGTAACAACACTAAACAACTCCCAGTATGCATACCAATCCGAATCATGCCATTATAGCTCGACCTTTTTGACTTGTCATCATGTTTCACCCTTTTCATTCGCGCGCAATCACATTAAGCCCATTATCTTGACACGCACATAGCAGAGTAGTCGGTTAGTGACTATGATCCTTCTCATGGAGTTCTGGCACAATATGTGGTATACTCCTTAGCATTCACTTGTAGATTGTGGGGAATCGGACAATAGTCCTTCCTACCAAGTTCATTACCAGATGACTTCTGAACCAATCGACAGTGAGTTTTTTTTTTTAAATTCTTTGTATTTGAGATTTGCGACCGTTAGGTTAAATGATCTTGTGAGGATCACCTTACTTAGTAGGCACATTTCTTCTTATGGTTGAACACATAATTATTATTGTGAGGATCATACACTTATATTCATCGACTCTCTGCGTAGTTTGTATCTAAGACGGTGCCGACTGCTAGAATAAACTACTAAGGGTTATTTCAAAACTTAAAGTCGGTGGTTTTGGTATAACGGGTATTCAAATCGGTTACGCATACTCGGGGGTTTTAGAGTGTTGGGACAATAAGGATATTGACTATATTCAGTTTCAGTGCGTTGAGTGTTTGAGTAGCTTTGTATTTCTCAAACGTGTGGGGTTTGCGTTTATCATAAAATTTTTGTTATGGCTCAAGAAAATGGAAGAAATTGAAATAACTACGGAATTATACGTATAAGACTTAAATTCCATAAATATTCTTTATTGAATTTGAAAAACATTACAAGGAAGGGAAATAACTGAAGGGAAAAATAAAACTAAAGGAAATAGAAATAATACGACTCCCCCAGACTTAGATGATGCAATGTCCCCAGTGCATAAGAACTACTCCTCATTGTTGCGGTTTCGAGAACTGCTCGCGCCTCTTGTACGAACACGGCGACGTCTATCAGGAGAGTCATTCACACGAATGTCAAGATCATGCAAATATGTAGCAATTTCAGCGTATTGACTTTCGTTCCTAATAGCATAGTCACGGTGCTCCTGTTGCATCTCTCGGATGAGCCTAATTGTTTCAATTTGGTTTGTCTGCATAGCTTGAACGAGTTGATCTTGGCGTTGAATAGCAGCATACATGGCTTCAAGAGTGATAGGCGGAGTGTTGTTTGGAGGAGGTTGGTTGACATCAGCTTGCCCTTGGTTGAGTTCTTCTTCATTGGCATCCATAGGTTCATTAGGATGTTCTTGTTGGTCATCTTGAGGGTTGTCTTCAATAAGCCTCCAACGTTGAACATAACGGATGTTGATTCTTTCAGGGCATGGAAGGATGACATAAGGAATAGGAACTTTGTTGACGACCAAAGTGTATCGGCCATCATGGCGGGGTGAAACCAAGTGGGAATCGCGGCAGTAGGTGAGATCGAGTGACTGAGCAGGCTTCATGAGATGTGAGAGTGAGAGGAGCTCGTCACCAAGACCTAAAGCACAGGCCAAGGTAGTAATAATGCCTCCAAGCAAGAATGGATTTGTAGCGGGGGCGTTAACTAAACCTTGGATGTGTTGGAACATAAACGGTGCGGCATTGAAACGGATATTGTTAAGCGCACAGTAAAGGAAAAATAATTCATTTTGGTTTACCTTGTGGTTGTTAGATCTCGCAAAAATAGTATGCCCCAAGACACGTTGAAAATAACGTATAGCGGGGTTTTGAATGTGAGAAGCATGGAGAGCTCTCCAACCGGTAGGATTTTCTCCAGTGAGATGGAACCAAAATTCAAAAGCGAGATCCTCCCAGGATCGACCATTGAGTTCTTGAAAGATTGAGCGGTGAGCAATTGGTGCATGATTAAAATGCAAATATGAAGCTACGACATCTTGTTCGAGAGCATATTCACGGTTGAACATCCGAAATTGGATGCTACCGGTTGAGAGTGGTTGATTAGAGGGAGTGTCGTAGTTGAAAGAACTCAAAAATTCTAAGACGAGCGGCTCATAAGTAGGTACGGGTTCGGTACAAAGATGGTGGAGGCTAGATTTGGTGAGCAGACGGGTAACACCATCAATGAGACCCAAAGTTTCTAGACACTCGGTGTTCACAAATTTTGTGGGAACAACCGAACGTTCGTAGAAAGCAACATATTTTGTTCGTTGAGCATCATTGTCGTCATCTCGGAAGATAATGTTTGAAAGGTCGGGAGGTGGTCTCTCGGGACGCTCACTACGGATTAATGAACGTGGAGGCATGGTGAGTATGGAAATGAAAAATAGAAATGTAGTGTAGAAAAGTAGAGAATGGTATGATAGTTGTGAAGAAGAAGAGTGGTGGTGGTGTGGTTTTATAGTGAGGTTTGAAAATGGTGTGGTTAATGGAAAATTAAAATGGATTAATGGTGGTGTTTGAAGTTTGAATAGAATAGAGAAATGGGAAATGAATGGAGTTTAAGAGGTGAATGATGGAGGATGAATGAGGTTAATGGAGTTTAAATGGAATAAATAGGGGAAGAATGAAGAAGATTGAAAGATGAATTTTGAAATTCAAATTCAAAATTCAAGAGGGAAAGAGAGTGGTCTGCGTGGTCAAACAGACTGCTGGCCTTGTGAGACGTGCGTCTCAGGCAGCCAGTCTGCTGGGGCAGAGCATGGAGACGTGCGTCTCCTGTTCCTTTGGTTCGTGTCAGCTGGCCCCACACAGATGGAGACGTGCGTCTCCTGTTGTAGGCAGGTGGGTCACGCATGCAAGTGACCAGACAGTGCTGACAGATACCATTAATATTGTCCATCAGTTCATAACAGTGTCGGATTTAAATACTATTAACAGCAAAAAATTATAGGGAAGTATATATATAGCAGTCAATAGCAGTGTAACATAACACAGTAGCAGTAATCAAAAGAATTTTGCATTTAATAATAAACCAGTACTGAGTGTTAACAGAAGTAGAAAGCAAAAGTGCAGAAAAATGTAAATCTAAACTAGGAATAGAAATTACTAAAACTAGAATAAAATCCAATAGTCTAATACGGTAACATCTAGCCACGTCTATTGTTGTTCTGATTAGACTGAATGTGTTTGAAAACTTCGTCGAACTGAGCATTTACGGTGTCGATAAAATCGAAGAAATGCATTTGCAAAGTGTGTAGCTCGTTGCGCACATGTTGTACATCTTGTTGTAGCGCAGTGATGGCTTGTTCGTGCGTATTCAGATTAGGCATTCTTTGATTCACCGATGCAGTAGATGTAGCGGGTTGTTGTTGCTCGACCTCGACATCAGTCATATCAACAGTGTGATCATCAACGGAATCTTCAGAACGAGTTTCAGGCTCATACTCAGATACAGGTTCATCAATGGGAAGAGGTTCGTAATCAGGAATGGGTTCATCAACAGGAAGAGGTTCATAGTAACCAGGAGGTGTTTCAGGTTCAGATTCAGATGCTGGCATTTCCTCATCAAAATGTTCATAAGCTTGAGGAGTTTCAGGTGATGGCTCTCTCTCAGGAATCTGACCATAGTAAAGCCAGTTGGCAGGGTTGTGCACACTCGTCCTAGGATTCGGTAAGGTGAACTGATACCAAACTTTGTTATCAATGAGCAATTCAAAACGATCAGGTCCAAGATTACCGATGATACCTCGATTAAAACAGAAATTGATGTCCATAGAGGTATGGGTACCAAAAGGTGTCAATCTAAGCAAAGGCACTCTCATTCCTATGGCATTAGCAATCATAGTGACGAATCCGCCGATCCTAATGGGTGAAACTTCGTCTTGCGTGATGCGCTCGAAGTTTGTTAGCATGAATGCGATGGTATTGACCGGGCGATTCTGAGATGTACAAAACATGATGAACAACTCTTCTCTGGTAACTTCATTGACATTATCGGGCTTTCCAAAAATATAGTGAGCAAGGATCTTGTGAAAGTAGCGGAAAGCAGGATTGTGGATGTTCTCAGATTGAAACTCATTCTCTTCAGGGTTGTCGTTTCCAGTGATCTTGCCCCAGTATTTTTCCAACTCCCAGTATGGAAGATTTTCTTCAGCTACTTGGGCGTATGCATCAGGTCCATGAGGTAGTTCTAACATTTCAGCAAAATCTCGGATGCAGAAATTAAACTCCATACCAAAGATTCTAAAGAGAATAACTCCTTTTTTCAGTCCTTGTCCACAGTTTGGAAGATAGGTCAGGGAGCTCAAGAATTCCAGAGTGAGCTTCCGGTAAGTGCTAAACTTGCGGAACAAGTGAGAACCAGTCCAACCAATTTGGTTAAGCAGGTGTAGGATGCTTTCTTCGATACCAAGTTTCACCATAGTTGGTTGGTGAGGATAGCAAGTCAAATCCATGTGTCTTCCAGCCAGCTTGTTAAATCTTGCTTCTTGTCCTCTACCACGGAACACAACTTCCATGTTATCAACTTCTTGCATCGTAGTTAGTAGTTAAATGAAAAACCTAGAAGTTGAAAATATTGAGATTAAGTTAGAACTAGGCTAGTGTTAATTTTAAAAATAAAATTAAATAAAACAAGTTATAATAATAATTATAATTATAAAAAGGAAGTATTTTCTCGAGTTAAGATAGCAGTTATAATTATAATAAATATTATAAGATGTATGAAAAATAATAAGAAAATTAAAAATCTAGAATAATTAAAAAAAGAATAATTAAATGAAAATTAAAGGTTAAAATTTTAAAAATAAAATGAAAATAAAAAAGAATAAATAAATGTGGGTTGTCTCCCACCAAGCGCTTTGTTTAATGTCGTAAGCTCGACGATTTTAAAATAGAAAACTATTTTTTCGAAAGAGCGGGCAGTTCGTCTAGTTTAAAAACTTCGATGTTTTCATTGTATTCGAGATGATGGTAATACTTAAGACGTTGCCCATTTACGACAAAAGGTTTGACGGTTTCCCCTTTGATTTCTATCGCTCCACTCGGAAATATGTTAGTTATTTCGAAAGGGCCAGACCATCTAGATCGTAACTTACCAGGAAATAATTTTAGTCTAGAATTAAATAAAAGCACTTTATCGCCTATGCTAAAATTTTTCCTAGATATACGCTTGTCGTGCCATTTTTTCGTTCGCTCTTTATAGATTTTGGCGTTTTCGTAAGCGTCTTGTCTAAGTTCTTCTAATTCGTTTATGTCTAGAAGTCGTTTCTCACCAGCGGCAGTGTAGTTTAGGTTTAAGTTCTTGATGGCCCAATAGGCTTTATGTTCTAACTCTACTGGTAGGTGGCATGATTTTCCATAAACGAGTTTGAATGGGGTAGTCCCTATTGGAGTTTTGAAAGCTGTTCTATAAGCCCATAAAGTTTCATTTAGCTTGGTTGACCAATCTTTCCTAGATATAGCAACAGTTTTCTCTAATATTTGTTTTATTTCGCGGTTAGATACTTCTACTTGTCCGCTTGTTTGTGGATGGTATGGTGTGGCTATTCGATGATTCACTCCATATTTTCGAAGGAGTTTCTCAAGTATTCTTGAAATGAAATGGGAACCACCATCGCTAATTACCAATCTTGGCACACCGAACCTAGGAAAGATGACGTTTTTGAAAAGTTTGATAACTACTCGTGTATCGTTTGTAGGAGAAGCAATAGCTTCAATCCATTTTGAAACGTAATCGACGGCTACGAGTATATATTGATTTCCAAATGATGATGGAAACGGTCCCATGAAGTCTATTCCCCAGACGTCAAATATTTCTACTTCAAGAATGCCTTTTTGAGGCATTTCATCGCGTCTTGAAATGTTTCCAGTTCGTTGGCATCTATCACAGCTTAGTACAGCAAAATAGACGTCTTTCCACAAGTTGGGCCAGAAAAGTCCAGATTGAAGGATTTTGGCGCAGGTTCTAGATGTGCTATGGTGTCCTCCACACGGTGCAGAATGGCAATGTGTTATTATGCTTCTTATTTCCTCCTCGGGTACACAACGTCTAAAGATTCCATCGGGGCCTCTTTTGAACAGGAGTGGGTCGTCCCAATAGTAATGTTTTAGGTCGTGGAAGAATTTCTTCTTCTGTTGGTAACTTAGATCAGGGGGAAGCACACCAGCAGCTAGGTAATTTACGAAATCTGCATACCAAGGTGCGTTAGATCGGGCTAAAGCTACGTCTTCTAATTTATTGGTTTCAGAGTTTGGATGGTATGGTTCGAATTCATTTGCTTCTAATTGGGCGATGAGTCTTTCATAAGAGAAATCATCGTCAATTGGTACTTGTTCGGGTTTCAGATTTTCTAATCGAGAGAGGTGATCTGCTACGACATTTTCAGTGCCTTTCTTATCTTTAATTTCCAGGTCGAACTCTTGCAGTAATAAGATCCATCTCAAAAGTCTTGGTTTGGCGTCCTTTTTGGTTAGGAGGTACCTAATGGCAGCGTGGTCAGTGTATATGATTATTTTGGCTCCTACCAGGTAAGAACGGAATTTGTCTAATGCGAATACGACAGCTAATAATTCTTTTTCTGTCGTGGCATAATTCATCTGAGCTTCGTCTAGGGTTCTACTCGCATAATATATGACATGTAGTTTCTTATCCTTTCTTTGTCCTAGAACGGCTCCTACAGCATAATCACTTGCGTCACACATTATTTCGAAAGGTTCATTCCAGTCGGGAGGTTGCATAATTGGCGCAGAGATCAATGCTTGTTTAAGCGTTTGAAATGCTTCAGTGCATTTATCGGTGAAAATAAATTCGGCGTCTTTCATGAGTAGTTCAGTTAAGGGTTTGGTTATTTTAGAGAAATCCTTAATGAAGCGTCAGTAAAAACCAGCATGTCCCAGAAAACTTCTTATTTCTCTAACGGTTTTGGGAGGTTGAAGGTTTTCGATAATTTCGATTTTTGCTTTATCAACTTCGATTCCTCTATCGGATACGATGTGTCCAACTACAATTCCTTGTCGAACCATGAAATGGCATTTTTCCCAATTAAGGACTAGGTTTACGCTTACGCATCGTTTTAGCACCATTTCAAGATTTTCTAAACATGTTTCAAAACTTCCTCCACAGACAGAGAAGTCGTCCATAAAGACCTCCATTATTCCATCTAGGAAGTCGGCAAATATTGCCATCATGCATCTTTGGAAGGTCGCGGGTGCATTGCAGAGCCCAAAAGGCATTCGTCTATAAGCGAATGTACCATAAGGACATGTGAATGTGGTCTTCTCTTGGTCGTCAGGGTGGATAGGAATTTGGAAAAATCCGGAGTATCCATCCAGATAACAAAAATGTGAGTGTTTAGCTAGGCGTTCGAGCATTTGATCTATGAAAGGTAAAGGGAAATGGTCTTTTCGGGTAGCTTTATTTAGCTTCCTATAGTCAATACACATTCTCCATCCAGTTTGGGTACGTTGTGCTACAGATTCTCCTTTTGCATTAGTGATTACAGTGACTCCTCCTTTCTTTGGTACGACGTGAACAGGGCTAACCCATTTACTATCGGATATAGGATATATTATTCCAGCTTCTAGCAGTTTTTGGATTTCCTTTTTAACCACATCGCTCATAATAGGGTTTATTCGCCTTTGATGTTCCCTAGAGGTTTTACTATCGTCTTCGAGCATAATGCGGTGCATACACAGAGAAGGGCTTATACCTTTCAGATCTGATATGTTGTATCCTAAAGCGGTAGGGTATTTTCTTAGGACATTAAGTAATTTTTCAGTCTCGGTTCGTCCTAAGTTGGCGTTCACTATAACTGGTCGGTTTAGTTCTTCGTCTAGGAATTCGTATCTAAGATCGGTAGGAAGTGTTTTCAGCTCTATACCAGGTTTCTTAGGTCCAGGTATAGGATCGGGAGTTAAAGCTAAGCATTCACTCAGGTGGTTATCTTGATATTCCTCACGCCAGTTGTCATCTTCAAAAATTGGCGGCATAGGAATTCTTAGGGTTTCGGTTTCCTTATTTGGTTCGGATTCTATTTCCTTGACACACTCGTCGATTATGTCAGCAGAACAGCATGTGTCAATTATAGAAGGTGCTTTTAGGAATTGGGAAAGGATAAATTCTATTTTCTCTTCTCCTACTTCGAAAGTAAGCCTTCCTCGCTTTACATCTATAATTGCACCAGCAGTTGCTAAAAATGGTCTTCCTAATATGATCGGGATGTTAGAATCTTCTTGGATATCCATAATGATGAAGTCAGTTGGGATGTAGAATTGACCTACACGAACAGGGATATTCTCTAACATTCCTACAGGGTATTTAACTGAACGGTCTGCTAGTTGAAGAGACATTCTTGTTGCTTTAAGCTCACCTAGATTGAGTTTCTTACAGGTTGAAAGAGGCATCAAACTAACACTAGCTCCTAGATCGCACAAGGCTTTCTCTATGATGGTTTTTCCAATTACGCAGGGTATAGAGAAACTACCAGGGTCTTTCAGTTTTGGAGGCATGTTATTTTGGATGATAGCGCTACATTCAGCGGTAAGCGTTATAGTTTCGTTATCCTCGAGTTTCTTTTTGTTTGATAAGATTTCTTTTAAGAACTTAGCGTACGAAGGCATCTCAGTTATGGCTTCTGTGAATGGTATGGTTATGTTTAATTGCTTCAGAAGTTCTACAAATCTTTTAAATTGCGCTTCAGTTTTTGATTTAGCTAATCTCTGAGGGTAAGGAATTGGTGGCTTATAAGGTGGTGGTGGAACATAAGGTTTCTCTTTTTCGGGTTCCACTTCGTTATTGTTCTCATCAGTCTTAGCAGTTTGTTCGTCAGTTGTTTTCTTTTGGGTTTCCTTTGTCTCTTGTTGTGACATGGGTACGTTTTGGGTTCTAGGATCTATGGGTCCATCGTAATTAGTTCCACTTCGTAGTGTTATCGCGTTCGCATGTCCTTTAGGATTGGGTTGAGGTTGAGCAGGAAACGTGCCAGCGGGGGCAGCAATAGGTGCTTGTTGTTGAGCTACTTGTGAGATTTGAGTTTCTAACATTTTGTTATGCGTAGCTAAAGCATCTACTTTGTTCGATAGTTGTTTTAGTTGCTCGCTATTGTGGATGTTTTGATTCAGGAAGTCTTTATTGGTTTGTTGTTGGGAAGCTATGAAGTTCTCCATCATGATTTCTAGA